>NW_026898365.1:0-5202 GCF_033153095.1 Gastrolobium bilobum | reverse complement strand
TGAAAATTGGTAATATTCCATGTCAGTCTTAAACTTTTCCTTTGACATGGAAAAAAAGTAATTCTAACCACTTACCCAGCAAAATGACGAAAAGCACATGCCAACATACAGCCATGGCACTAGAACTCCTGAGATGTCGCTTCCTTCAAAACTAAGTACAGAACCTGGCAGTCGCGGGAAGTTATTTAGATTCCATCCAGACAGGGCATACTGATCTGAATCACTCTTAGTTAAGGATGATGTCTTAGGAAAACCACTTCCAAGTGCTCCAGTTTCCAAGTCAGCTCCATAATACACCTACAATATAACAGAATCATATGTATACTATTGCAAAATTATGTGACAGTAAAGACCAACATAGTAGTCAAAAAGAGATGATTAATACCTCAACCTCATCAGTTGGTTGCTCAATTATTCGCCAGTATTCACCTTCAATTTCCACCTCAAAGGGCTCCCCTCTCTTTTGGTGGTTACTATCACTAAGTTTTCCATCTTCATTGGTATCTTTCAAACCAAAGTAGCATTCCTTAAAAAAATTAGCATATTGCTGAAAGTCTTTAAGCGTGAAGTCCAACCCTGATTGAAATCCAAATTTCTCATCAGATTCAGAAGCATTATTAGCTCCAGAAGCTGAATTGGCAAGACTCCTGCATGTGCCTGTTTTGGAGTGCTTTCTATGTTTTCGTTTTTTTCCCCTACTTTTTTTCCTCATAGGTTCCCTATTTTGAAGTAAATCAATATACTGAGTACGGGTGGGAAATTATGCATTTTCCCATAGATCCTTCTCCTTAAGAGGGCTAGGTGGAACCCAGCAAGGTGGAGGGACAATCCTACATATGCCATAGGGTTCAACATGGGGACGTATCTTTGCTATGTAACTGAGTGTATCTTGTAACAGCCCATTACGTACCGGTATTGTTAACATTAATTATGATATTAAGCGCAGTTACAATCACAGCAGTTCATTTATAAAAACGAGAATAAATTTTTTTCCAACTATTACGCGAGCATTTAAATCATAAAAAGGCGTAATAATTAAAAGCTATGACCGTAACCGTAAACTCTTGCGGAAGACTTATTTAAACTATTTTTATAACTTACATCATTTATTATAAGTTACTAAGGAGTTCCCATAAACTCACTTAGCCTATTTCCAACTTTACGTTTTTACCAATTCGAACATGTTTCACTCTAAATTTTTCTGCAACCAAACCGATCGCAACCAACCCTTCTTCTCAGATTATATTTTTTTATTACTTAATTCCCTTTTTAACAAGCTATCATACGCTCAATTCGGAGCTCATTTGCTCCGGTTATCGCCGTTTGAAGTTGGATAAGTAATTAGCCCAAACAACCCCAAAAACAGCTCCAAACCACTCACATTGCTCGAATTACTTCACTCAATCCACTCAACCATTTGCTCTCAAATTTGTATCCTACAAACTAGACATCTCAAACTTCATTTTGATATATCACACGCTTAATTTGACTGAGAAACGAAGCGGGAATTAATTTCCCAAATCCGGTCCAGAATCTGCCTCAGGTGCAGTGGCACATGAGCAGCCCGCGTTTCTCTATATTTTCAGGCCGAAGATCAACCCAGATTTTCCTTAAATTTTTGCACAAGGTAGAGGACATCTCAAACTTCAAAATGGCATATGGCACGTCCCTAGGGGACCTCTATGGAGGGAGATATGCTCTCCCGAAGTTCGCCTAAAATCTGCCAATTCTACAGAAATTTCGCCAGAGTTTCCTTTGTTTTTCCAATAATCCCTAAATTGTAAACGATCATTTAAACCTCAAATGTACCTAATAAACACATGATAATACAATAATAATCCAATGGGTGGCACACACAAGGACCAACAATGCCTTGGGGCACTTACAACCCAATCCAGTTTATAGTTATTACACAGTTTATACAATGGAGCTCACATTATATTTCTTACCTGTTTCAATCACATAGGTCTCATTCACATGTAGTTTCACAATATAATCATGTAATCATAACTCTAACATAGGCCTAAAATCCTTCCATCTTGGTACATCATGCCTCTCTTACATTTACAACATACACTTAAATATTACAACTTACGACTTTAACTTCAAATTGCCTTTTACAATATTACAACACCAATTACAAATTTAGACATAAATTTAAATGATACAAACTGCTAGACCTAGGCATGCCAACATGAACAATATGCCAAATACTGAAAATGTTCCTCTATCACCCTGCGGGCCTCTTGCCCGCTGCTCCAACGCTACAGGTACATCCTGAAATAAATGCCCCGAGACGGGGTGAGATATACGAATATATCTCAGTAACCAAGAGGTTCTGGAGAAAACTCCACCCAATGGTTCACTTCGATGTATATCAATAGAATAAAACAACCACTTTGAAAACGGGATATAGCAAGGGATTTAGAGAAATGGGGAATATAAAGAAACAAACTACAACGATACGGGATGGTAACCCCAATTCCACGTACGCCCTGAGCATATATAAGCCTATGGGTATCATCCAAGGTGTGTTCACAGAAACCACAACCATGATGCCCAAACCAACCAAAACGCCAAAGACATTCCTAGTGTGCTCCTACCCGGATCACACACTATGACACGCAGTCAACTGGAACTCCCTCCTGGAGACCTATCCAGCGGAAGTCCGAAAATGCCCGAAGGCTAATAAAACTGTCTACTGGCCAGAGACTCGGTACCGCAGTACCCATAGCAATAATGCATGCATGCTCATGTGTTCTATACTATTCATACACACTTCCTACCGTTGCCATCAACTGGCAAGGTGGAACAGAAAAGGGGAACAAGCCCCAGTACCAAGAGGTTACCTGAAATATTGTTTCCACAAGCTCCGCAGCAGCTTATCCCTCAACTTGGTACACAGCAAAATGCCTACACAGAGGACATTCCTAATCACTCACAATTCAAACAATACATGCTACTTTACAATTACACATGCATTGAACCAATTACTTACCTCAATCCACTTGGTCCAAGACCAATGGCAACTCACTGAATCAAGATTCGGGATTCAAGTCAACGTACGGCAACCTATACAATTACGTACATCCATCAGTACGCGTCAAATAGCATCAAAATGCAAAATCACAAAAATCTCTCCATCCTCCCTTGATGGTTCGGCCAAATGAGTGTTAATTTGAGATTTATTTTTCTAAATTTTCTTTCCCATTTTATTATGCCTCAATAAGTTGTCAAGAGGCCAATTCAAGTGCCGTTTCGTTATTTTCGCGTCGAATTACATCAGAACGCGAAAACCGCAACATCCCTCCTTCCTCCTTGAAGGTTCGGCCATCTATGTGTTATTTGGGGATTTATTTTTCTAAATTTTCTTTCTCATTTTAGTACCCATCCTTGGGTTGCCATAAGGCCATTTCAACTGTAGTTTCGCCGTTTTACGTCTTTTAAGCATCGTTTCGCTAAATATTTCGCTCTAGGTTCATTTATGCCAACTAAACCACTTATTATTTTTTCATTGATTCTAATACTTGCCAACCACCACACAACCCATCTAGTCATCATATAATCACGCAACACATCATTCAAATTATTTTTCAACATCAATTTACTCATTTCTCCTTAAAGGTTCGAATCTTGCCCTATGACATTCCAAGGGATTTCCATTCAATTTTAATCATTCCAACCTTCACACAACCTATCATATCATCATAGCATCATGCCACAATTCATCAAACAAGTCTCAACACCAAAATTCACAAGTCCAAAATCATGATCATCAAATTTTTCTAAGTTAAATTCATCAATTTTCACCAATAAATTTCATCGCATTTCTAGCTTTAATACATTATTCTAACACATTATCATCTAATACACATTTTCAAATTGAGCTCTCTAACATCACTATTCATCATGTCAAAGTTTAGGTTTTCAAAATCAAATCATCACCATCAACCATTTAAAATGCAAGAACACTCACCCAAATGAAAGGTACAAGGCTCCTCCTAACTATACTCCACCATTGGAGCACTTGGAAGCTCCAAGAACACAAAAATTCCTCCCAAAACCGTGACTGTAATTGGCCAAGATCTCCTCACACACGCGATTTCAAGGTTCAAGAGTGGTACCAATGTGTTTAGGAGGTGTTTTCCAACAAGTTTCAAGACAAAAATCGTTGGATTTGGTTGAGATTTGAGTGAGTTATGATCCAAAGAAAAATTTGCATAAAGAGGAAGGGGGAAGGGGCTGCTGTCGCGGGTAGAAGAGAGGGAGGAGAGAGAAAGTGTGAAAAAAAAGGTGAGTTTGACTCACTTAAGTCACAGGCGGGTCCCACACGCGTTTTAACTTTAATCAATCACCTAATTTCAACCACAAATTCATGACCTACGTATTTTTCTTGTTCATGTCATATTTTTGTTTCCCAAAAATACTGATAAAATTTTCACGCTTATCGGTACAATTATACCGCAGTATTTTTACACCGAAAAATCACTATTTATCAATTTTTCCCAAAATGGCTCAATTACATCAAATTTCATCAAAATCATATTTCCTAACTCAAAAAAACCATTTATAACTCATATTTGAAACCTAGAGCTCAAAATTCAACTGGCACGTTTTACGGTGCAATCGTAACGCGGTATTTTTACCCGCGAAAAACAGTATTCACTAATTTTTTTGAAACTTGCCTGTCCACTCAATTTTTCGTTCTGAATCCAATTCCAGGGTTATTTTTATCATCGGAGACCTTCTACTCAATTTTTATCTACCTAGGGTTGCGTGTTGGCTAATTACCATTTTGCCCTTTCTTTGTATTTTGGCCTAATCTTTAGGATTTTCACTAATCCATCACTTGATTGCTCACTTGATATTTTAATTACTTGATTTAAAATTGTGAGGTGTTATATATCTTCAAACTCCTAAATAAGAAGAGTAAAAATAAGAAACCAGAATTAGTCAAAATACAATATGACTACCACAAAAGCAACACTATGAAGATGGTAATAATAACAAGTACTTCAACAGTCGGATAAAACACAGGGGCTTCATCAATAATAGGCCGACATGCTTCAACTGGATCCCATCTAGCTGATGTCTGCAACATGACAACAATAATCAACATACGAAAAAAGAATAGACAAAAATCAAATCTCTCTCTCTCTCTCCCCTATTTATATAATAGTCATTCACTAACTTTCAAAGCAT
>NW_026898364.1:0-50949 GCF_033153095.1 Gastrolobium bilobum | reverse complement strand
AAATATATGACTACGCATGGTGGATAAAAGGGTATATTATAAGTTGTAAACTGCATAGATATTGTAAGTGGGGTTGAATCTTTAACACTTGACTTGAAAAATAATAATGATAGGGTTGGATAGCGTATCAAGTATCAATTCTGTTGTTCTCTATGAAAACTGGCCGGTGGAGCATATTTGTGATTTGTGAGTGGTACATATTCATTTGCGTTATAGGCTCCCGAGTCCAGCCTCCTCTGCCAACTAGAGTTGAGCTTTCCCAGCTAAAAGAAAGGATATTATCACTGATGTGGACTCCATTATATAGAGATAAGACTGAAAGTTGTTCAGTACTTGTCCTTCGTTTAAGAACACAAATTAAAATGGGAAGGAAGAAAATATGATACGGGAGGAACAAGTTAAATGGTCGTTGATGCTTCATATTTATAAACTACTGAAATTTCGGAAGATTGGACTAGCTTCATATTTCTTTTAATTTATTTTAGAAGGTTTAATGTTTCTGCAAAAGAAAATTTATCAATCACATTTACATAAAAATTAAGAGATTCAATTAATATTTTATATTTCTTCTTTTTATAACGGAACACAATTCACTTTTATGCATTGTAACAGAAAAGTTTTTTACGAAACAAAATAAGTTTTTTTTTTAAATAATTATTTATTTAAAATAAACGAATCAAATCACGTACAAGACATGTCCAAGTCCAATACTTCTATCACTGTGTTGTTGTTGTTGCGTGTGCCCACTGCACTATTCTTCGAGTTCGGATTGGGCAGTTATCAACAGTATTTTGCTATGATACACGGACACGGAACACGGGACATGATATGACACGCCGACACGTTAATTTTAAAAAATGTCATATTTGGACTCGTTGGGACACATTTTGATATTAAATAAAAATTTTAATATATATAATATGATTTATATTTAATACATATAAGAGTCCATAATAAGTCATATAACTAATTAAATATTTAAATTTCATAACATAAATATAAATATAAATAATTTTTCGTAATTTGTTAATTTTTAATGTTAAATTTTATAACAGAAAAAAAATAATTTATGAATTATTTCTTTTATATTTAGTTAAAAAAAAATTAAGATTTAAAAAAATAAATAAAAAAAACGTGTCTGAGCGTGTCCCCAAATGTTGACCGTGTGTCCCCAAATATTGACCGCGTGTCGAAATGTGTCGGAGAGTTGACCGCGTGTTCTCAAGTGTTGACTGCGTGTGGGACACATGTCGGAGCGTGTCGGAGCGTATCCGTGTCGAACACGTAAATTTCCAAAAAAAAAGCGTGTCGGTGTAACGGAGATATTTTGTAGTTTGAATAATAAGGATGGGAAGCAACCATATACAAATTAAATTAAGCAAGTTGGCTGGTATACAAACTTGAATTTCTTGAGAGTTGAGACATTAATGAGAATTCAGGGTTCCAGGGCGACACATGTGAATGAGAATTCAGCCTTCGTGCACATACATTTGCGTTGTGTATGCAAGGTTTATTTTCTTGAGTTTGGTTAGAAATACACAATATTTGCATTTTTTTTTTGCATATACAATATTTGCACTTTGAAACTTTAGCTATGACAAGGTTGAAGAGGGTAAAAAATAACGGCCATTTTTTAATAAAAATGTTATCTACAAGACAAAAAAAAGGATTAATTGTGAGGGGTTTAAAACCTTAATTCTGGACCCACTCCGAATCGGATTAATTGCGAAGTAATGAGCCGATTGGAATATTTTCAAAAAAAAAAAAAGATTTCTTTAACTAGTGTTACTACCAATCAATTTACCGTTAGATCAATTATGTTTATCTAACGGTTATATTTATTTTCACTTTTGTATGATTATGATTCCCCATGTTTAATATTTTATTTTTATTTTGTATGGTTATGATTTTCCATATTTAATGCTTCCACATTATATATGGGGAATCATAATTATACAAAAATGAAAATAAATATAACCGTTGGATTAACATAATCAATCAAACAGTGAAATTGATTGGTAGTAACATTAGTAGTAATACTAGTTAGTTGTTATAATATCCTACCCCTTTCTTTAATTATGCATGTTTATAAGATAAAAAAAAGCTGTTTACTAAAGATGCAAAAAGTTTTTCAGATATGTACAGAGTTTTGGTTTTTTTTTTCTGAGTTTGGTGTTCGTCATTTTAAATGACATAAGTTACGTCATTTTAAAAGAGAGATAGATATAAGAAATGAAAATCATGAGAGAGAAAATGAGTGATTTTTTTTAATTTAAATTTTAAATAAAAAATATTTTTTTTTGTGTCTATCTCTCTTAAAATGACATAAAACAACAAACAATTTTTTTTTTTTTTACCAATCGCTCTGTTTTGGTATTAATTTTTTTAGTAAACGGCTCCTTGAGTTTTGGTATTTTCTGCATAAAAGGCAATTTATCCCAATTGAATGAATCACGAACTCATAAATGATAACATTTCTTAAATGGTTTAGTGTGAATTATCACATGATACAGTTACATTTTACTGACACCCCCCAGCCTCTCAAACTTTGCGAAGGTTAATTGAAGGGTTAATTTATACCCAATTTTATCCTTGTATTTTGTAAAGAAGCTGTTTTTCATATTCAACTGATGACCTTCAAGAAAACGAGATGAAGTAAATTATATTTTATTCCATTCAATATCTTATTTTTCTTTCTTTCAATTTGAAAGTTGTAAAATGAAATTATTTAATATATAATATAAGATTATAATTCTTCTCCTTCATTTCATTTTTCCAACACTTTATTTTGTTTTATCATAAAATATTATTTAAATAATAGTATTATGGTTTATTTCCTTCAATTTCATCCGTAATTACCTATTCAAACTTAAATGGAGTGATCATTTTGCCACACTTCAACAAATTATTTACCAGACTGTCACACTAACAGTAAAAAATTTTAGAATGACACGCGGCATAATTCGCTACACCGTGCAGCGAATTATTTGCAAACATATTTCGCTGCACAGTGTAACGAATTATGTCGCGTGACATTCCAAAATTATGTAATGAATTATTTGTAAACATATTTCACTGCACATTGTAATAAATTATGCTGCGTGGCATTTCAATTTTTTTTACTATTAACGTTTCAATCTGATAAATAATTTGTTCAGACGTTACAAAATATCTATCTTACAACTTAACTAGGCCATCAGAACAAAGCACACATGCAATAGAACGGAAAAACGGGGGAACAGAATTTGATAGTGGAGTGTTTGGCTGGACACTGTAACCGAAAGCTCTGCCAACGGCAGAGACATTAACATTGCTTTGAAGTTTGAATTTAGTGTTTGGGTAGATTCCAACTATCCACAGAAACGCACAATTCATAGTAAACAGAAAGGGCATTTGAAACAAAGCAATTAATTTGGGAGAAAGAAGCGACGTCATGGAGGTCGAACTCAAAGAGTTGCTCGCTGATCTTCAATCTCTGAACCAATCGCTTCCTGATCCATCTCATCATGCTTCGCTCCATAAGGTATTTCTTCTTCTTCCGATTCTCAATTTCTATTCTGATTCCTTCAATTGATGCTGAAAAATCCGAGTTATTTTGGTCACGAACATTTTCATTCGTTTAGTAGATTCTGTTATGGTGCATTACTAGATCCAGTTGTTGAGTTAAAAACTTAATGGTGATGCTGATAATACATAATTATATATGACATGTTCGTTTATGCTTTTGAAGATTCAATTGCGTGTTGAGCATCTTGCGAAGGCTGCACCTGTTCGACGCTCCAAAGTTGAGGTAATTGCCTATTTGCCTGGGACATTCCTGTAATGTATATGATGGATTTCTATTGTTAAATTCTATTGAATATTCCTGTTGTTACTGTGTTGCCAGGATATGAGTGCTGAGGTTGTAGATACCAATCCTTACAGTCGGCTTATGGCACTTCAGAGAATGGGTATTGTGGAGAATTATGAAAGAATACGCGATTTCTCGGTTGCCATAGTTGTCTGTATTAATCTCCCCTTTCACTGTTTGTTGCTGTGGCATAAAATTTGTGACATGCATGCAAACTGTTTTACCTACGAATGCACATATACATTTTTGTAGTCATTTAAATATTTAATTCTTAAATATTTCTGTCAATAATGGCAAGAATTAGTAAATTTCAAAGACAGAAGAACATTGAGTCTCAAGAGGACGAGATATTACTCTCCCAGCTCACCTGGGATTCATATACTTTAATCAAGAAGGTCTTCTCATTAATTCCTCGTAGAATCATCTTAATTTTGGGAAACTACAGGAAGTGACATCATTATTTTCTATTTATGGTGATATTTTTATAAAATGAAATCAGGATTATATGCCATCCAAGGTCTGAACATGGATAATAAACTTATTGGGGTATATGTTATCCATTAGTACAAAGTCTTTCCAATATGACATAATTGATGGTAAAGACATTATTGATATTGGAGGAGAACCTAATCCCAATTTATTATTGATGTATAATTAGAGTATCTTGGGTCAAAGATGTGTATGTTTGGAGGATATTCCATATTGTATTCATACTGAGAGTATTGTTAGGTTTGACATGAAATTCCTTTCCACATATTATGAAAGAGATAGAATCACTTGCTAGCACTGCATGGATATTGTGCTCCTTTAATCCACTTCGCACTCACTCAAGAGTAAGGAGGACAATACTTGAACTATGCGAGGAGTTTCTGTTACCCTGGCAAGTATGTTTATTAAAAGATTGTAAGATATTGTTTGTCTTTTTGGTCATGAACAAAGAAAATAGACAAAAAAAATTTATTTTTCTTTTTATTTTTGGTAAAAGGATAACCCAAATAGGTGGTCCTAACTAATTTAAATTTTTCTAAAAGTTCCTCTCTCACTCTTTAGATTTTCACTCCTATATTTTCATTGCAAATACTGATTTTTGGTCATTTATGCGTAATCACAGGGAATAGGCGGCGTAGGAAGTGTTGCAGCTGAGATGCTAACTAGATGTGGTATAGGTCGACTTTTGTTGTATGATTATGACAAAGTGGAGCTTGCAAACATGAATAGGTTGTTCTTTCGTCCAGATCAGGTGAGTATCCAAATATTCATTTTCTTGTTTTAAATTTAATTTTTTATATATTTATCATTTCCAGAAATTATGTCTTGAAAGTAAAATGGATAGTCTCACGAGTGATTTCTAACATAAATCGTATCTCGATAGTCAAAGTAGGGATGTGAAAATTTGATGCTAATGGCTAACTGTCAGATCAGACTTTTGTACAAACCAAATTATATATTTTACATTCAAAAGTTCAAGAAGTTTACTATATCCATACCATAATCTCTTAATTTAATTTGTGTTGACTTTTTAGGTTGGTATGACAAAGACCGATGCAGCTGTACAGACTCTATCAGATATAAACCCTGATGTTGTGCTTGAGGTAAGTATTTGCAGTGTTTGTAGCGTGTGGTACTTTTCATACATCTATGTTATTATTAATATGAATCTTTATATGCACTTTTGTGTATTGGTGTTTTGTTGATACTCTTTCCTTGCTGATATATTTCCTTTTCCTTTTGATTTAGAGCTATACACTGAATATCACTACAGTCACAGGCTTTGAAACCTTTATGTCAAGTTTGTAAACAAGGTGGTGGTGTGGATCTGGTCTTAAGCTGCGTGGATAATTATGAAGCAAGAATGGCTGTTAACCAGGTAGTTATAATTTTTTTCAATTAAAATGGAAAACTTTTTTCTTTTTGGTTTGTCCTAGGAATCCTCATGTCTGACTAATTTCTATGAGCACTGGAGGCATGTAATGAACTGAGCCAAACATGGTTGGAGTCAGGTAAGCAAGAGGATTTCAAAATCTCTTTCTTCCCTTGTAGTGATACTCTTGGACTTGTTTTTGAAATGAAAGATAAAATACTCAAACTTCACCATCTTTATCAATATGTCCAGAGTAGTAATATGAAAAGAATCTATGGTACTCAAAGATATAGAAAATAAACATGCATCTCGTAAATATTCCACTATGTTAAAAAATTGCCTTTTGCAGATGTTTTCTGGTGCTATAAAAGTATACATACCTTCATAACTATATGTATCTATGTGAGTGTATATGCTGGCATATGTTTTATCATATGTCGGTATTTAATATATTCTATATGCAAATTACTTAATGAATAGAACTTAGTTGACTGCATAGTTTATCGTCATGATTCATTGGCCAATTCGTCATGGTTATTTTGCATTTTTGGATGTATGAAGTATGAACGATATTTTTTGCGTGGAAACTAATATGAAATAAAATAATTTGAACAGGTGTTTCTGAAGATGCTGTTTCTGGCCATATTCAGTTACTTATTCCTGGTGAAACTGCCTGTTTTGCATGTGCACCTCCTCTGGTATGGCTGTTTATTATCTGAATTTGAGTATTATTCACAAATGAAAATGAATGGCATTAATGGATTAAACTTAATTGAACATGATGGTATGTGAGGTTTATGAAGTTCAGCCATATGATTTGTAATCAGTGGGCTATTTAATCCCAAAATATAAAAAACTGTGAGACTAATGACGATGTGGCTAAATCTATTGTTACATATCGCTACATCCACCTTTCAGTAGATGTGAAATTTTTATGCGGTATGTACAAACATGTGAAGCATACAATTGTTTTCCTCTTAGGTCGTTGCATCTGGGGTAGATGAACGTACGCTCAAGCGTGAAGGGGTTTGTGCTGCATCTTTACCCACCACCATGGTAAACTATAGACATATATTAAATTGGCTGCTTTTCTTCTTTATAATTTAAAATTTAAATACATTGTTAAGGAACTATTTTTCTTTTCACTTTTCAATATTCTGGATCTGGTTGCTTGTATTTCTTTTTAAATTAACATTTTCTACTATCTTTAGGGGCTTATTTATTTTTTCTTCACTGTTTAGAATGTGCAGCGCACTTTTAGTTTATTATTATCTGACATCAGAAAATCTTATGTCATTTCGCAGGGGGTTGTTGCTGTCCTTCTAGTCCAAAACACACTAAAATTCTTGTTAGGTTTTGGACAAGTCTCTCCATATTTGGTAAGTACTGCATTGATGTTCCCTCTATTCTCCTTTTCTGAGTTGCAAATTGTTCCTTACATTTTCAAAAACAAAAATAAATAAATTGAATTTTATTCCTCAGAGGAATCTGGGGAGGCTACCAGCCTACCACAATGAACTGCATATTCTGTCATTCTTGAAAAATACATTAACTGTGTACTGGTATGCTCACTTCTGTTTGTTTGTCTCTAGGGATATAATTCTCTTACGGATTTTTTCCCAACTATGCAAATGAAGCCAAACCCACAATGTTCAAATGAAGCTTGCTTGAAAAGACAGGTAAGTTGTTTTTAATCATGCCCTTGTTGGACAAATTTGATTTCATTAATAAACTCATATGGCTCCATCCAATTATGGAACTAAAAATGTTGTGCAGGAGGAGTACATTCTTGCAAAACCTGCAAGAGATGCTGCCGCCAAAGCAAAAATGGAAGCTGAAGCACTATCAACTGAGGAAGGGCCACTTCACCATGATAATGACTGGAATATAACGTGTTTAATGATCTTTTTCCCATTCACTTATTTATTTTATTTACTTATGCATAAGAAGATGTGAAATTGTTTCAGTTGGAATAGAATTAATTCCTGATGGTTGCAATCATTAGTGAAACGACCATATAAAATCAAAGTTTATATTTCCTTTCTTGAAATCTTAGCCTCCACATTTAGTGATGATGCCCCCTTTTGTATTAACTTTCCAGTGTTGTTGATGATCGTGAGCTCGATGGTCCGGATACCAGAAGTTCAGGTATTTACTTAATTGTATTCTATTCATATTGATAAGCTTGGAGAATTTATCCTTTCCTAAAGGTCATGCATTCGAATCCAGAAAACATCTTTTTTGCAATTATGTAAGGGTAAGGTTGCATACAAAGATTGCCCACACCCTACTTGTTAGTCTGAGTTTAAAAGTGATTTTTTTCTTTTATTAGTGAACTAAAGTATCACATGTCTTTCTGTGGAAGAGGGTTTTGTTGTTATTACTGGATGATTGAGGAAGTCAAAAGTGCTGGCACCAAAAATTGCACGACCCCATTTTTTGTGGACTTGCATTCAATTAAATATTTTGCATTTGTTATACTGACTATAAAGATGCGTATGTTGGTTTCCTAGTTCGTTGAATCATGTTGGGAAATTATACTCTTAGCTATGGGAGTGTTCTTTAATCCAGCTCCTTCGTGGAAATGTTTTCATACAAAATGCTTCTTTGTCTCTAGCACCTTCAATGCTAAAACAAAAATTTCTGTCCAATTATAACATTCTTCCATGTGGTGGAGTGAGGGTGGGGTTAGGGTGGACAATCGTCTAAAAAGTTTATACAAGCCTTTAATTGTGAGTATCATTTCTATTTTTTTTAGTCATATAGATGGTTGTAGCTTAAAAAGAAGAATATACGTTGAACTTCCGCTCCCCTTATAAAATTTGCTGGCTCTGCAAAATCTGGTTCGTTTGTCTTTGTATGGATATGCTTTATTGCTGACGACAATATTAGTTGGGAAAGCACTTTTACCGTTCTTGCTGAAGGGTTCTGGATCTGTTTTATTTCTATTGCGCATTTTCAATCAATATTTGAATTAGTAACCCTCCTTTCCCCAAAATCTATTTCAGATGCTCTGCCAGAAGGTCTCACACATGAACTTCCTAGTGCAGACGAGTTCCGTAAGGCAACTCATGAAGCTCCAATAGTTGACAATGATGACCTTGAAGATCTCCGTAGGCAACTTGAAGCCATTAATTCTGCTTAGTGTTATAGTGTCAGTTATATTTTTAATTATTGACAAAAAAATCCCTTTTAGGTTTTATTTGTTCAAATATGCTGATTTCTCAAAATTTTGTTTTGCTGATCTTAGTTTGTTTGTTTGAATAATATATCTTGCATAATTCGGAAAGCGGTTCTTATGTATACTGAAGCAAAGGTGCTCAATTCATCATATAAAACTAGCTCGGCATATCGGCATATTGATAAAGCATGTAATTTTGGTTCAATGATACATTATGCTGACTTATATGCTGCCGCCAATTTTTTCTAAGAAAAAAAAAGTTAGGCTTTTGCTACCATTATACAATACGAAGATGTGATTTCGTTTCGTACTGATAAATCTCTACTGTGACATTGTTATTCAGAACCTTTTTAACTGAAGCTTGAATAGCGTTCTCCGCATCTTTCATTTTCACATGTTATTGATTGCAGCCACAGTATCTCTGCTATTGGAAGGATCTATCTCTAAACATTTTCTTGAAAACATAATATATCTAATGGGGCAAGTATAGATGGAGTCCTCAAGATAGACTCCCAGATGGTTTACTTGTTTTCTACTTTGTTTTAAAACGGTTTTGCATATAGCATGTTTAATTTGCACTATACTCGCAGAGGTCCAATGTTGAGACCTTAGATGGGGTTTAATTCAGGCTTGCAGCAAGAGTGCACAAAGTGATAAGAAGGGCCAAAAGGTGTTGACTGTTATCATTGTTGCTTATTCGGTTTGTGGAGAAATTCAAATATAAGAACGCTTCTGCAATATTCAGAATCGATAAAGCCATCATCCAGTAACTTTGAAGATAATGACTAAAAGACTGTAAATTTATATCAAGCTTCAAAATCTAGCGCTCCTTAAACTTTAGGTGAATTTCATTCATCAGTGGCTGATGTTTCCTGACCTGCATATTAAGGTGAAATTCACATTAAAGTTGTATACAAGATCTTCTACAGATTGGTTAGAATACTAAATACAGATATAAGGAACTAACAAATGCAGAAATTAATTAAGTTGAATCAGTGTAAGTATTCCAAAGCCAACTGAATTCAGTGACGATAATATACATCCAGAAAAATTTGGAAAGCAGGCTTACCTTTACACCAGCCAATGAAAGTAGCTTGTGGGAGGCAATATATGCAATATCTGATTTTTCTAACCTCTTCTCCACAAAATAAATTACTTCAGAAACTCCTGACTGCAAGAAAGAATTTAAACATGTTATGTAAGCACCACTTCTAAAGAATGAATAACAAGACGAAGTTAAATATACAGGGGTGCACGGTTAGGCTTGGTTTTCTATACCGAACCAAATTAGAAAATTGGTTTAGTTCGGGCAAACCAAATCATATTTGAAAAGTGGTTCGGTTCTTGAATCGATTTGGAGAAAATGATTCGGTTTTTAAATCAATTTGAAAAAATATGGTGCGGTTCAATTTGCTTCGCAATTAAGTTTAGTTCATTTGGTTTTTTAACACCTAAAAATGGGTATAGTTCGGTTCAATTCAATTTTTAGCCCAAACCAAACCCAATTGGTAAAGTTGTTTTGTTCTTAAACGAAATTTGGTTTTGAAAGAAATTTCAATTTTTGAACTGATTCGAATAAAATGGTTCAATTCTTGAATCAGTTGAAGAAAAAAAAAGTAATTCTTTTAGTGTGATTTGGATCAGTTCACAATTCAATTCATTTGGCGTTTTTGTACACACCTAATTAAAGATGCCTCACGCATGTAAAAGTAGTGGTAATGCCAAAGATCCTTCCAAATTTTTATCAATCGATCAGGATCAAATATGATTATCAGCTAATACAAAGCTCATAAACCATTGCGATTTCTATCATATCAACTTATCAATAAAAAGCACTTGTACATGTTCTTTAAATCATGTTACGCACCCCGCAAAACAAGGCTACCAACCTGGATTATGATCTTAGCACATTCATTGCAAGGAAACATGGTCACATATAACCGCTGCATGAATTAAAAAAGAGAAAAGAGGAATCTCTTAGCATCAGGTGGTAAAAAACAAAAACCCTGTTTCAGAAGTTCATATGCGAACTAAGAAATTTCTTTTATGCGCTAACTGGTAAAGTCCAGGTGGAAATTACCAAAGAATACCAGAAACTGCAATATTTTAAATCAAACGAAGTCACTTAAATGATATGTTAACTAGAGAGAGTGCATTGGAACTCACTTGTCCAGCAGCAGAGGCATGATTTTTGTTAAGAATAGCATTTACTTCTGCATGGCAAACATAACTAAAATAGACACAAAGCATGGTAAATACAATGATTTGAGCAAGGACATTATTAAGCCACACAAAATGCATCTCTTTGAAACAAAAGCATGATTAATGTTTCAACGAGAGTGAATATAGAAAGGCAAAACACTCACGGGTACTTGGTCTCCAAAGGATCCCCAGTCCTGGATTTCTGAAACATATATAGAGATTTTCAAATAAAAATATTTAAACAATACTTAAAAAAACTAAACTCATTCTTTTTTTACCCCTCCTCCTTCCTTAAACACCAACCTTTGCCCAGGGTAGCTTGTCATCAGAACAACCCCTTGGAAATCCATTATAACCAATACCTGACACAAGAAAAAGCAAAATCAAAAACCTGTGTGAATTTCACAGAAGAAAAGAAATGGACAGGAGAACCAAATGAACTTACCAAGAATTATACCCTCTTGACTCACCAAGCAAGCCCCCACCTACAATAATAACCAGCAGCAACATCTAATCATAAGTTTTAAAACCTAAACCAAAAATTAAAATATAGAGAAAATTTGCAGAATGAAATATGACCTGCCTGTTAGGGTCTTTGGATCTTTCAGCTGACAGAAATGCAATTGCCATGAAATAGTCATCCCATGACAAGTACCTATATTTGTTAAAATTATAAAAATTAAATTAAAAATTTCAACTTTAATTAAACCCTGCAAATTGCAATTACTACTAACCCTTTGCGCTTGGAGGGGTCGAAAGGGTCGTTACAAGAGGAGACGGTGCCGTTTTGGGAGGGATTGGTCTTGGATGGATGCTTTTGTGAGCGGTAGAAGAAGCGGAGAGCGATTGCAGAGGCCAAGGCACCAAAAACAGTTGCCGTAACCACAAGAGTAGCCTCCCGAGAGTTCATGGAGTTTCCAACTTTCCAACACTTTCTTTCACTTGTGTTTTTGGATGATGAATTCAACCGTAAACACCAACAATTTACGGTTTCAGGGTTAAATTTGTCAAATCAAATTAAAAAATTACAACAAAAAAAAGAGAGAGAAAGAAGATAGTTGAAAACGGCAAATTGCGCGGGAAATTTGCGAGGGAATTCAGTTTATACTATATTATATTATATATAGCCATTGAATAAATCCATAACACAAGTTATCCATAGCATCAAGAGACAAAGTTGAAGTGCTAATGTTCCCTATGTGTCGGCCAAACAGCATTTGCATATTTTTATTTATTTTTTTCACATTCTGTAAGCTCACATTGTCAAAGGACATATTTTGCAATTATACATCAGTTTATATAATATTCAAGTCAATCTGTTCAAGAATAACATTGACCCCATCAAACCTTCACTCTAAGAAAACATGCATGCATACTTTATGGGTAACATGAAATGGACCATGCACACATGCTTGCCTATGTGTGAGTGCGTAATATTTGGTGGCTGAAGTAAGTGAGACACTGTATCTAAATGGTTTAATTGGCTCGATGATGATGATGATGAAGAATTGATTTCATAATCTATGCAAACTTACGAATTTTGTACTCATCTCCTTATGTTGGATTCATGAAAATTGCATAGAACCGTGAAGCGACTCTAATTGAGCTGCATGGATAATGCTAAGCTTAAGATTTCTTCTGGTGGTATTATCTGTGCTCCTTGTCTTTATTTAGATTGCAATTAGTGAGGGATTGAAATGACAATTTATTGTATGTCAATTTAATAACACAGGATGTATGGCTGCTCTAGATGTTTATGTCTTACTCTGTTTGAATTGAAAGAATGATGGTTTTAAATCGATTGCTTGTGAATTTTGCAAAATTCATGCTCTATATTATTTTGAACGTTGAATGATTGGTTGTCAGTGGAATTCGATTCAGCCGTAGAGGTAAAAGCCACCTACGCAATTTTTTTGTTGATGTTAAAACCCTCTTAATGCTAAAATTAATTGTTTGGATAGTTTGAAGGTGTAATTATAATTAAAAAAATGTAATATGAATAAGTGAATGAGTTGATAATGTTTGCCTTGGCTGCAATTAATAGTAATATTGGGATATATTATGAATCAATAAGCTTTCATGAATGTAAATATTAGATTTGAAGTTGTAGTGCTATAAACCCTAATTATTAGTATTAGTAAAACTCTTTAAATTTTGAGGACAAAATTTAAAAAGGTGGGAAGAATTATAACATCCTTATGATTTGTGGGATTAATGAAAATGTCATGATTTCCAATTATTTGAAGTTAAATTCCATTGAGCTATAGATGTATAACGTTAAACTGGACAATAATATTACTGAAGACCAGTTAATTTTAGTTTGAAATTGAATCTTGTTTAAAAATTTAATTTGACTTGTATAACCATTACTTGATACTTCTTGTTGTGTTGAATAGATATTTTCCTCAAGTTTTGAAGACAAAATTTTTAAAAGGTTAGGAGAATTGTGGGAAATGGAATAACAAGAATAGATCAAGTATAAAAGAAGAAGAGCTTTTAATATATAAATGAGTAAATAACTTTTTGGGTCCTTAACAAAAAACACGGTCCCCACTTTAGTTCCTTACAAAAATAAATTAGTCAGTTAGTCCCTAACAAATTCAAAGTAGACCCATTTTAGTCCTTTTGAGGGACTAATATGAGTCTTTTTTGAATTTGTGAGGGACCACAATTTTAACTAAATGGGTCCACTTTGAATTTGTTAGGGACTAACTGAATAATTTATTTTTGTAAGGGACTAAAGTGGGGACTGTGTTTTTTGTTAGGGACCAAAAAAGGTATTTATTCATAAAAGTTTCACTCAATAACAAAATATTACAACACTAATTTCTATTTGTATTTCTCACAATCTCTATTCTTTTTCTCTCAAATGTATCTAATACCTTTTTTTTCTCACACTTTTTTCACACTTTCTATCTTTCTATTCATACATCTAAATGTCTAACATACAACACATATATATAGATACACATGAAAAGTTCAACTTGTACCTGACAACCTAATACAACCACTAGTTTCCACCTCCTTTGACTATTCTTACTTTATAGGCTTCAAATTGGTTTTGACAACTTATAATAGCCACACACTAAGTACAACTCATATATAGATAAGGTTTCATTATGCTTCTAGTTTAATGTGTAGATAAGGTTTTCAATTTATCATGACTTTGCAATGGATAGAGTGTAGCTCACATTTTTCCATAAGTTTCCACAAGCTTCCTTAAATTTTTACAAGCATCCATAAATCTCTACAAGGTTCCATAAATTTCTAGATTGGTGGTGGAGAAATTCAATTTGAATTTGAATTCTTTGGTGGTGGGAAGGAAGTAAAAGAAAAATTGAGTTTGAATTCTAACACTCCCCCTCAAACTTGATTTTGCATACCAATCATATCTTTGAGTTTGTGAAACACCTCTACTTTCAATGGCTTTGTGAAAATATCTGCAAGTTGTTCTTCAGTTCTGCAATAGACTAATTCTATAACTTTATTTTTAACTTGCTCCCTAATAAAATGGTACTTTGTGTTGATATGCTTGCTTCGACCGTGGGAGATTGGATTTTTTGCAAGTGAAATTGCAGGCTTATTATCCACTTATATAGTGATTGGACCTTCTTGCTTCTGATGCAACTCATTCAAAATATTCTTCATCCAAATTGCTTGACACATGCATGTTGCTGCAGCTATATATTCTGCTTGGCATGATGAGAGCAACAATTTGTTGTTTCTTTGATGATTATGAAAATATTGCTGAGCCAATGTGAAATGCATATCCTAAAGTGCTTTTTCGATCATCTATGTTTCTACCATAATCACTATCGGAATAGCCAATTAACTTTGATTCTTCAAAATGCGTATAGAATAAGCCATGATCAATGGTACCTTTGATGTATCTCAAAGTTATTTTTGCTGCCCTAAAGTGATCTTGCTTTGGTTGCTCCATATATCTGCTAACTAGGCCAAAACATGATATCTGGTCGAGTGAAAGTCAAGTACCTCAAGCTTTCTACCAGACTCTTGAATAGTGTTGAGTTTATTGGTTCTTTATCTGAGCCTACTTTCAACTTCATTCCTACTTCTATTGGTTTGGATATAGGCTTGCAATTTTCCATTTTGAACTTACTTAGTATCTCTTGTGCATATTTCTTTTGTGACATAAAAATTCCTTCCTCCATTTGTCCAACTTCAACTCCAAGAAAATTAGACATCTCTCCAATATCTGTCATTTCAAATTCTTTAGTCATAACTTTCTTAAACTCAACCAACATGCCTGGATTATTTCCCGTGAAGATTACATCATCCACATAAAAACAAACTACCATCATATCTCCATCTTCCTTCTTTTTTGAGAATAAAGTATGCTCGTACGGACTCTTCACAAATCCATTCTTCTGAAAGTATTCATCTATCCTCGTGTTCCGAGCCCTTGGAGCTTGCTTCAGTCTATACAATGCCTTCTTTAATTGATAAACTTTATCTTCTTCTCCTTTTTTAACATAACTTGGTGGTTGCTCAATGTAGACTTCTTCTTCCAGGTAACCATAAAGGAAGATTGATTTTATGTCCATTTGATATATCTTCCATTATTTTTGTGTTGCAACTACTGTAAGAAGCTTGATAGTGGCAATCCTTGCAACTGGTGCAAACACCTCTTTATAATCAACTCCATATTTATGCTTGTAGCGTTTAGCCACCAATCTTGCCTTGTACCTCTCCACCTTCCCTTCTTGATTGGTCTTTGTCTTGTACACACATTTTACTCCGATGGGCTTATGCTCCTTAGGCATAATTGTGAGTTCCCACATATCATTTCTTTTGATTGCAGCAATTTCTTCATTCATGGCTTTCTTCCATTTTTCATCTTGTATAGCATCTTCATATATCACTAGATCATATTCGGCTATCAAACAAAATAAGAATAATCAAGTGTAGTTTATACTGGATTTATAGCATCATAAATTTCACTTAAACTTCTCATATTTGCTGGTGCTCCCCCTGAATTACTGCTACTTCGTGATGTTGATGGTGTAGATGCAGGTGTCGTTATAGTAGGACTTGGTGTAGGATTTTGATCATTTTCTCTCTTGAACTTTATGTTCTTCTAAGTCATCATTATCTTTAAAGAATAAGCCTTCTACTTTCTTTTCTTCATCTCTTCATCTCCAATAATCTGTTTCGTCGAACTCTATATCTCTTGAGATGATTACCTTTTTGGGTAGAGGATTGTAGAGTATGTAACCTTTACTCCTATGCTCATAGCCAATGAAAATGCATTTCTCCCATTTGTCGTATAGCTTTATTTTCTTTTGATCTGGAATATGGGCATATGCTATGCACCCAAAGATTCTTAAATGACTTACTTCTGGTTTCTTGCCGCTCTATGCTTCATTTGGTGTCTTAAACTTTAAGCTTTTTATTGGACATCGACTCAATAAGTAGGTAACACAATTAATAGCTTCATCCCAATTAACAGCTTCAACCCAAAATATTCTTGGCAAGTGCTTTTCCTTCAACATGCTCTTTGCCATATCAAGAATTGTACAATTCTTTCTTTCTGCAATCCCATTTTGTTGTGGCGTGTAGGCGACTGTTAACTGATGAATTTTTCCATGTTGACTACAGAATTCTTCAAATAATTTGGAAGTGTATCCACCTCCTCTATATGTTCTAAATCTTTATATACTGACCAATTTGCTTCTCCACCATCGCATTACATTCCTTGAATTTGTCAAGGGCTTCTTATTTTTCTTTGATCAGATACACCCAAGCTTTTCTACTGAAATCATCAATAAAAGTTATATAGTAGTTGTTTCCTCCAAGTAATAGAATGTCAAACAGACCAGCTATATCCGAGTGAACTAGTTGCAATGGTCTTCTAGCTCTCCATGACTTGCCAACTTCAAAGTTTTGTCTGTGCTACTTTTCTTTCTTACAGCTATCACATAACTGATTTGGATTATTTATTTGTGGCAATCCATTCACCATCTTTGCTTTTGACAACAACTTTAGGCCAGTGAATCCAACATGACCGAATCTGAGATGCCACAACCACGAACTATCTTTTGTGATGAACTTCATGCATCCTTTTGCTTTCGTCTAGATATTTAGCTTGAATGGGCGATTTTTTATTTTTTATTTTTTTTTGTATAACGAATGGGCGATTTCTTGTAATATCAACTTTTGGAATCAATTCTCCCTTTTGATTTATAATAATAAGAGAATTATTCTTCAAGTGCATATTATAACAACCCTCATTAGTAAAATACGAAAAAGAAATTAATTAGGTGTTTAATTAGATTAAATACTTATTTTTTTTGGATAAACAATTAAATACTTATTTAATTAAATCATGAGAGATAAAAATTATTTGATTAAGATTATAATTAAAAAGATGTGTTAGGTTATGTTAAATATGTTAATAAGACTTAAAAATAATTATTAGATACAAATAAGAATATGAATAATTTATGAAGCAAGTTTAGATTTATTTGATAATTAGGCCTAAATATAATTTAGTTTGAATAATTAATTGGTATTAGGGAAATTAGTAGACCTTAGTATCTTTAAATTAATTAATTGATACTTGGATTGATATATATAATTAAAGAATATATATAGCTTTTATGTTAATAAATATTATTAGTAAAAAAATTAAATACTTGATTACTAAGTATAACCAAATTAATATAAAGGTTTGTTGATCAAATTCAAGTGTATAGGCGCTGATTACAGGAGTATGTAATATATTGTTTTGCTTTGGTCATTCTTCTACGTAACTAGGAGGAAAGAAAGTAATTATTTAATGTTTTTACCAAGTATTGAAGAAATGAACTAATAGGAATTAAATAATAAGAAAAAGTTGATAAACTTGTTTGATACTAAAGCCTTTTGTGCGCTGATGTAATGGTACTAGGAGACAAAAATTATATTAAGAAAAGTTGACTTAGTTCAATCAAAAGAAAAAGAAACCAATTAGATCAAAGCAAAAACTAAAGGTGTGTCATAACTTTTTGAATAAAAGGACTATCTTGCACGGATGTAGAAATAGAAGCAAAGTGGGAAAAGTTTTACAATGAACAACTCTCACATTAGTGTACGTAGGAAGCCAAAAGAGGAGGAGCTAAAATAGTCAAAAGTAAAAAGCAACTACTTTTTGAATAACTAATAGAAAAATAGGAAAGTTAAAATATAAGCTAAAAAGAAAACTAAGCTAAATCATGCTCTTTATATAAAAGCGTCCCTCTATTTCAGAAAGAAAAGAAACACAACCAGAAGCTCTTGACATGAGTTTAAGTAAAAGAAGTGACGACACACACAAAGGTAAGTTTTTTATGATAATTTTGATGTATAACCTTCATGAAACTTGTAGTTTGTTTGGCAAGGATTTCATTTCTATCATGTTTTATTTGTAAAGAAGCTTGAAGGGTCTTCTTTATTCCTCTCACAGCCACGTTCTGTTTTAAATAAGGAAGGAAAAAAATATTTCTACATAGTTGAAGTTAGAGAGTTATTCTTTGTTAACTTGGCAAGTTGGTTTAGTAAATTATATTCATGGATGTGTAGATTAGAATTTCAAGTGGTTTGTATGGTTGTTTGGAGGGGGCTGTTTTGATGTTACATACATATATATATGATGATGAATTTTATGAATCATGATTGATAATTGAATGTTTGAAGTCTAGGTAAGTTAGTATGTTTGAAACAAAAAAATAAAGGGAATATATATATGTAAATAAAGTGCAGATTTTTGTATGATTTATGGTGCAATCTAAGTGTTTGATACAATGTCAAAAAGAAACTTTGACTGATAAGTGAGTATTTGATATTATTTAAATTGAAGTAAGTGGTAAATTTAGGAAGTAAAGTGTGAAATCTTTATAGGATAAGTGAAATAATACATGTTGATTTATTATATTATTAAAATATATTGTAAGATAGTGATCACATTCTTAGTTGAGAAATTTTCAAGAAATGTTTATAATGAAGATAACACTACTCTTTTCATTTCATTAAGTAGTTGTACAAAGTAGTAAATGATAATTATGTTTTAATAATTAAATGAGCGCTGTAAAGATTAGATAAAGTTATGAAGTTTAACTTGGTTACTAAATTCCAAGTTATAATCTAAGATTCTAAGTTGTTTGTTGAATAAGTCTCTTGATGATTATATGGAAATGGTGAGTTTGATAAGGTGTAGGCCAAAATTAAGAGAATCTACACATGAAAAAGACTAAAAAGAAAGATATGGAATTTTAATGATATATGAAAGTTTGGTTGTGTCATTAACTATTGGTACTAAGTATGTGACTAAATGAAATTATAAATTATATGATAAGTAAGTGTAAGTTAAAAAAGAAATTATTTGAATGTTATATATGTACTTGTGAAGTTTTCGAATTTTGTTATCATTATGGTTTTTCGTTAAATATTATAAATTGATGTGAATAGAAATTATTAATAAAAGGTATGAAAATTTATGATATTAGAAGGAATATAAGTTAATTTATAAAAGGTATAAGTATGGATTTTTGGAATTTTATTATTTAATGTTGATAAGCATGTATGTAATTTCTTTATATGTTAAGTAAGTAAAATTGTGGGATGTGTTTGTATGAATTAAGATTATGGAAATTAAGCATGAAAATTAGAAAAGTTAATTTATATGTTTAGATAAACTTCGACCATATATGATAAAAAGGTATAATATGTTTTGTTTAATGGAAATGAATAATTAGTAGCAAATGCCAAGTGTGATTGAATGTGATACAAGTATGTTTGAAGTGTGATTATTGATATTTCATCTTAATGATGAATTTAGTGATTATATGTTCGACTGTTAAGAATTATGTAGACTGTGAACATATGACATGGTTGTCTATGTTTATGAAAAAAATAGTTGGACTTGTTAAGCCTTATGTATGGTAAAAATATTTATAAGAAGTTGTGGTTTAAATAATTAGTTTAAGGGTCTAATATGACTTGTATTTTAAAAGGGAAGTATGTATGGTATGGATTGTATTAATAAAGAATTGTTGGAATCACTAAGTTAATGAACATTTATAACGGAAAGAATGTTGGTTACTCAAAATAATATAATAAACTGTCATTAAAGGTACGTTAATTATGGTACCAGTGAAAAGCAAGAGGTGTGAATCCCAAAGATTCGAACCCTGCGAGACGGACTACACGTGGATAGCTAAATTCATAGACTTTGTGAAAAACCAGTTGTAGAAATGGAAAGCATTCAGGTAAGCTTTCGGTTTAGGAGTTTTCTCCATCTTTGCTATTCCGCCGTTATCAGTGGTGATTATGGTTTTCGTAAGGATATAACTGTTGTTAATATTGATACTTTGCATAGTTGCATTCATATAGTTCATGCATATGATATTATTTATGATATGATATGATATGTTATGATAAGTTAATCTGATAAGATCTTCAATGGGATACCGTCCTGGAAGTATAAGTTATGTTTTACGAACGGTGGAAACGTGTAAGGATATGATCACGGTGTACATAAGGTATGGCCGAGGAAACTTCAGTTTTCTGATCATTATAAGTATGTTAGTAGATAGGATAAGATACGTTGTAAGATGATATTACGAGAACAAGATGAAAATCTAATGGGTACATAAGATATGAACAGATTTAAGATTCAGATGAATTTACGATATAAGAACAAGTAAGAATTATCATATAAGAAATATGATATGAAATTGTTAATATGGATTATATGGTGTATTCTATGTTTGGTACTAGATATTTTCTTGCAGCAAGTGGACTCTTGGGTGGAGACTGCTCTATAAACCCCAAGTTTATTGAGATTTATTCTCACCCCGCGTTATGGGGACATTTTTCAGGTACCGCAACTGTTGGCGATCGTTCTAAGGGCAAGAAGCCCGTGGTTGATGAGTAGATATAAGTGCATAAGTTATCTGCTTATTTTGGGAGTCTGTTGTGTATAAATGTTACTCTAGCTTGGATGCATGATATTTCAATGAGGCATAGATATCAGATAGTCTTTTTGAGGCTGTACTAGTCTGTATGCAGATGTGCATAATTATGACAGTGGGATGTATTATGTATATGTAAGCTGATGTAGGGTTTTATGATTATGGCATAGAGCCATCTTTTGATGTGATGTAGCTATAGTTGTGGATTGTGACTGTATGTAAATTTGATATGTTTTGGACTTGCTGTTTATCAGGTGTGTGTATATTGTGGGATTGTAGTCCCTGGAAAAGTTCAATTTACAGCCGTTATGCTGTCCATTTTTCTGTCAGGAATAATATAAGTTATTATATTCAGGCAGATATTAGCGACTGTTTATGGTTGATAATTAATAATTAAGTAATCAGAATAAAATAGGAATTAAGAAGATAGAAAGGTAATTATGTAATAGACTTTTAAAAGAAAAAAATTTATGTCACTTAGTCTGTGGTAATCTATAGTGATTTAAATAAGTAAAGTCTTCCGCTAATTAATTAAGCAAGTAAGTTTTATGACCATAAAGTTGTGTAACAAACCGGCTCGAGATGGGGTGGTACACATATCGTATCCTTTCTCCAAAAGCTGGCCAATATTGAGGAGATTGCTTTTCAAAGATGGGATATAGAAGACATCAAAAATGTATTTTCTATCCCCATTCTTTGTGAAAATCGTAATCTTTTCTTTGCCTTTGCCTGGAACCTTTTATAGATCTCCAAAAGTTACTTTTCCTTGAACATTCTTGTTCAACTCTATGAATAACTCCTTGTTTCCGCTCATATGGTTGCTTGTTCTAGTATCGAGGTACCTTACATTTTTTCTACTATCCTCCTTGCCTTTGTAAGTGAATAACAAGGCTGGTTCGTCAGATTTCTCTTCATTTGCAGTATATTGACTTCTCTTCTCAAGTTTAGGGGCTTCTTTGCATTCGTAAATGAGATGGCCAAACCTGTTGCAATTATAACATTGCAACTGAGATTTGTCACCTCTTTGTTAAAATCTGCTTCCTCCTCTAGTCATGAATCCTCGACCTCAACCTCTACTTTGTCCTCGTACACAATTGTATGTGCCTTGACCACGTCCATATGCTACTGAATCATCTTCAAGTCCTTTAATTGATTGTCCACGTCCACCGCGTCTACCACGACTGCTTCGAACATTGAATCTTCCTCGAGGGTTGTAGCTACCTCTGTATCAACCACGATTTTCTCTGCCACGTACAAAGCTGGTGCTAGCTTGATTTTCATCAAATGATAATTTGCTTTGCAAAGCTTGCTCCAAATTGCTAGAACCTTCATTCAGATTCATTCTTTGCTTGTAAGCTTGAAGGGAACCCAAAAATTCATCGATAGACATAGCTGACAAAACTTTTGTTTCTTCAATAGTTGTTGCGATATAATTGACCTTCCTTGCTAACGATCTTAACACCTTCTCCATTATTATGACTTCATCCAAAGTTTCTCCACTCCTTTTCATTTCATTGGACACCTTTTGCACTCGTGAGACATAATCCGTAATTGGTTCTCCACTTTGTATCTTCAAGTTTTCAAACTCGGTTCTGAGTGATTAGAGTCGCATCTTTTTGGCTTTGTCGACTCCTTGGCAGGTCTTCTAAAAAATCTACCACGCATCTTTAGAAGACTTCACTTCTGATATTTTTTCAAAGGTTGATTCATCAACACCTTGAAAAATTAAGAAAATAGCCTTGTCTTTTCTGCGTGATTCTTTAAGCGTCCTTATTTGCACATCTGTCATGGCTGCTTCAGCAGGTACATCTACGAGCTCTGAGTATCCAGCTTTAACAAGATCCCAAACATTTTGTGAACCCAGGAGAGCCTTTATATGAGTGCTCCAGTTTTCATAATTTGTCTTTATCAATTTTGAAATTTAAGGTAGAATCATCTCTTCCATCTTTGTTGAGACACGATCAAACCTGGCTCTGATACCACTTGTAGGAAATGGAATAACAAGAATAGATCACATACAATAGAAGAAGACCTTTTACTATATAAAAATTTCACTCAAGAAAAAAATATCGTCACATTAATCTCTATTTGTATTTATCACAAATCTCTCTTCTTTTTCTCTAACAAGTGTTTCAACACTTTCCTTTCTCACACTATTTTCGCACTTTCTATCTTTCTATTCATATATCTAAATGTCAAACATACAACACATATATATAGATACACATGGAAGAGTTCAACTTGAACTTGACAACCTATTACAACTACTAGTTTCCACCTCCTTTGACTATTCGTACTTTGTAGACTTCAAATTGACTTTGACAACTTATAATAGCCACACACTAAGTACAACTCATATATAGATAAGGCTTCATGACGCTTCTAGTTTGATGTATGTATAAGGTTTCCAACTCAACGTGACTTAGCAATGGATAAAGTGTAGCCCACAATTTTTCATAAGTTTCCACAAGCTTACTTAAATTTCTACAAGCATCCATAAGTCTCTACAAGGTTCCATAAGTTTTTAGATTGGTGGCGGAGAAATTCAATTTGAATTTGAATTCTTTAGTGGTGGGAAGGAAGTAAAAGCAAAACTAAGTTTGAATTCTAACAACAATATAACACCCACAAAGTTTATGATTCTAATCTATGGTAGTTAAATTAAATTTTATGATTTTGTTACTTATTTGTTTTAACTAGGCCAATTTTATAATTAGGAAAAACGATGGGAAAACGTGGATTTCATGAGCATATAGGCTGATTTTTAGGAGGTGAGGAGAAAAGATCAGTAAGAGGGGTGCATTTTAATTATCGTGTGCCCAAAGGTTGTAACCTCAAAATTCCCATCCTATAGTTGTATGTGGGAGGAGGCTTAAATCAATGACCATAGTAGTGAACCCATGGGATTATTCACTTACTACCTACTTTCTGAACTTCTGATACAATTGCAAGGGCAATTATTGTATGTCATTGTCATCATTCCATTTTGATCAAGCTACCTTGCATGGAGACCATCTATTTTCTTTATCTATGCAATTTAAGGAAATCTCTTTCTCCCCAATTAAACCATACCGGTATATTTTCCTAATTGCCTGAAGAGGATTTCCGTGCTTTCAGGAAAAAGAATCCAACCTTTGTTATCAACTTGATAGAAAGGAAATAGTGTCACCCCTTCCTTATGGGGGAGGGTCTAAGTGATAATAAAATTTGATGCAAGGACTTCACACAAGGGAAGGTAAGAACCCCACTTATGTCTATCCATTCCTTTGGGTAGATGCAACTAAAGAGGGACTAAAAGAAATATCCTACCATTTTTATAATACCTCTAACCCGTTTAACTAAAAAAAGGCATGTGATTAAATATTTAATCATACATAAATAGGTTAAATTAAGTAAAAGACCTAATTAAATAAATTAGGGTTATTTTGATGTAAACAGTACAATCAGTGAGATTTTGGGGTAAAAATGTGTGTAGACAAAATTACTCAAAATGCAAAAGTAAATTTAGAAATATGACTGGAAAAATATTCTAGTTCATTGGGTAAAGTTTGGTATTGAATAGAGGTGTGTAGATAGATAAACTGTTACCCAGTTAAAGTAACTTAACCTATTTCATAGTTAGAAACCGTGACACCCTTCGTATTATTTTTTTCTCCTGCACTCTTTCTTTCCTCTTTTCTCTCTCTCACTCGTAGCATCTCCATAGAAGGGGGGGTTGGGTTTCAAGCTTTTTCATTTGATTTCTCTCTACACAAGCATCCAAATGAGAAAGTCCATTACATGAAATCAATAGGAAATTATCCAATGAATCTTTTCCACCCCTTATTTTAGACTGAAAATGCTTGTGTAAAAAGTTCTCCTCTCCTCCCATTTCGAGTTACTATTCATCCAAGAGAGAAATGATGGTTTTAGTTGGAGCTAAGCTTGGGTTTTGTTCCTTAGATATTGGATAAGTGATTTGAGGTAAGAAATCCTCATTCTAATGGTTTGATTTTTATGGCTTAAGTTTTGAATATTATGAGCATATTTTGAGTAGAATTTATGAAGTGAAAACTTGAAATTTATGAAGTATTAGTGTATTTTATGATGATATAGTGTCAAGCAAGCATGACGATGAGTTAGAAAATTGAAAAAAAATCCCTAGGCCACTACTTAGGTTTCAGCCATGATGTACCATAGACGGGTTTGTTGTGCAAAAAAATTTAATTGGATATTTTGTAGATGCATGTATATATGTGTAAGTATGAATTAGGTGAAAAAATTGGATTGTACAACAAAAGAACCCCACGACCCTACCCTATGGATTTCGGCCATTAGGGTCTAATTAGGATGATTATGTTAAAAATTATTTTGATGATGTGTTTAGGTCCTAATGCATGGCTTTAGTATGATTTTGAAGTGAAATGGTTTAAGACATAATGAGAGGCACCTTGGCTCCTTTGTATGTGTTGCAAAGGCTTTGTGAACAAAAATAGGCAAAGATAGGCTTAAAAATTGTTATGAGAATATATGAATAATTTAGGGGCTAAGTGTGGGTTCTAGGAACCAATGGTTAGGTAAAAAGAAGTGATGAAAATCGTAGTCTTTCTTGGTATTGGCTTCGGCCATTGCATGAATTGTAGAACTAGAAAATATTAAAACTTGTAAAGATTGTGGTAGAAGCTTGGTTGGGTCATTTAAGGACTCTAGGTAATTATGAAACCGGGTGGTTGCTTGTGTTACGAGTAATCATCCGTAAATGTGTTAAATAATGATCTTAAGAAAGGATGGTCTTGACTAGTAAATTGGCATAAAATTGGCATACATGAAAAGAAATGAAAGTAAACAATAAAATGTATGTCTTGTAATTACATGGAATTGTAGCATTTTATTGAGCTTCATTTTGGATTCTGCCTCTAGGTGTGCCTAGGGACTGAGGCGTTGTGGATTCCTTTGGAGCTAAATAGGTAACTTGTGTTACGAGTGAGCAAATTGGTAAAGCTTCAAAAGATAAGCTCTATATTTAAGGAGTTTTTTCATGCTTGAGTGATCCACCATAGTTAATGAACTATAGTTAGATTGTATGATTGTATTTGATGCTTTGTGTAGATGCATTCATATAGAGCTATTTGATAACATGATATGATTTGTTCTAATTTGATTTATGTATTGATCTTTAGCCATTGAATTGTTGGTGCACTGATGTCCGCTTGGGGTCCTCCCTCGGGAATTTTCTTATTGCATTCACACCTACGGATACAACCAGAAAAACAAGCCCTGCCAAATTACTCGCCAATTTTCTTTGGATAAATGCGCTGAAGGACCATGATTGTACATCTTTGTTTGCTCCAATTGGATTTACCCATGAGTACCCTCTTTTCTCGAAATGGGTTAGCTATGATGCATTAGCAGCACGCGAAATGTTACATTTTATCCCTTCTGAGAATGCATCCCAAGTTCCTTCTTGGCATCACTCAGTACATATACCAATTGATGGCACAATGGCAGTTAATATTGGAGCAACATCTTGGGTCACAAAAGCTACAACGACAATATATTAAGAAGCGGGTGTTAGTGTACATACTGCTATATCTCTTGTTTGGCATGCTACCCAATTATATATTCACTTAAGCTCAACATAAGCTCAAAGGTTCATCTTTGACCCCGGTGGACATGTCACTCAACCTCGCAGACGAGGTTGTTTTGAAGGACGGAGGAATGTAACAAACTGTTACCGTCATGAGTCTTAGTTGAGATTACTAAGCCCACAACAAATACCATGTGTTCTTTTCATTTGTAATGTGTGTTGCTTTATTTTTGTTATTTTCATTAAATCTAAATATTGTTGTAACTAATTGGTAGTGGATATATATCCATACTAGCAAGCAATAGAGGGTATCAGAAAATTGGACAATTTCTCTCTCCCTAGTTCTTCCTCTTCTTCTTTGTTCTTTTTCTCTTCTCCAATTCTTAATTGTGGCAGCATTCGCTACAGTTAATGGTTACAATGAATCATGAATAGTTGTGCCATAAAGGAAATCACTTGTTTTTCCAATATACATGTTGACGAATTTATAAAGAGAATAAGTTCTAAGACAGAAAAGAAGTGAAACTAGGCTTCATAAGGCAAGTATGAGCTCCTGGCCAGGTGAAGAAGTAAGCAACACCTTTTAGCTAGGAGACGTTCTACTTTGAGCAAAGAGAGCTCATGGAGGTGTAGAGACAATAAACTCATTAGATCTGTTTAAACAAAGAAGTAAGCAACACCTCTTAGGATATGTCCTACTTTGATCAAAGAGAGCTCTTGGAGGTGTAAAGACAAGAAACTCAAAAGATCAGCTTAGACCCAAGTCTTTTATGTTAATTAATTAAGGGGTTTTAGTTTGTTCTTTAACATGACAAGAAAAAATTTCCTACACACACAACATTTTATGGGGCCTGCACTTTTTAAAGCAACAAAAAAAGAAAAAAAAACTAAGGCACACAAAACGAATCTCTATAACTTTACACAATCACTTTTCCTACAACATAACTCTTATAAAACTCATTAATTAATCAGAGTTTTATATTTTATTTGATCTTTGTTTCTTACTTGTATGCAAGAGATAATTTGAATAGTTAAAGGGGAAATCCCTCAAGTAACCTATGGTTTATTGAGTGTGAACTCACCCCCATTTTGGAGCTACTCTTGTAGATACTTTAGATGAAAAAGGGAAGGAACTAGCAAATGAAGATCCTAAATGATATGTATATAATGAAGAACTCTTGATATGGGGTTGTTTTGATGTTGAAGAAACTATGCATTATGTTCGGTGTTAAAGACCCCATGAGTTATGTTGTAAAAAAGGAACTTGTACTGTGCATAACTTAATGTGTGTGATGACTGTCAATTTTTGGTTAATGATGTATTTGAAGGTAATATATAACCATCTATGTGAATGGTACTCAATTGACTCGGTTAATGAAGTGGTGGTATGACTATGGACAATTTGTACGAGTTCATATTATGGAAAATTGAACTTAAGGCCTGTCATAATATGATGTGATATATAAGTAGAGGCTATTAGGAGATGATGATTGATACTCCCTTGATGATATGCACTAAGATGACCTCTAAATCATGGGACTAATGAGCTGTATGTAATCCATTAAACTCGGTGCAAATTGTTGTAACTTGTCCCGCATTTCAGATTTGTTTCATAGTCAGTTCTTAAAGAGTCAAAATTTATGGGGATATCAGAGAAAGCCAACTCGCCTAAAAAAAAGTAATTAGGGTTGGGTTAACTAAAAAAAAGAAAAAAAAGAAGAAGGGATTTTCCACTTCTGAATGCCTTAGATTTTATGACAAGTCCGAAGATACCCTATATTAGTAGAAACTCTTATCTGAGTTAAAATAGCCATGGTCCGAATTAGAGAAAGCGTGAATTAATAGTCTAGGAATTTATTTAATTGCTCAGTATAATTATAGGGGAAAACTAGTATTATGTAACATGATATAACAAAATTTACCTATTGACCCATTGATTTCCCCACCATCATTTTTTATTTTTTGTTTTTATTATATGTATAGGCCACATGCATTTTTGTTTGAGTAGGAAAAATTGTTTAGATTATGTTACATGATGGTAGCTTTACCCATAATTATATATGTGATCGTTAGGATTGGCTTTACATCTCCATGTTTGTTTAGGCTCTTGACTAATAGTTTTTTATGTTACTATGTTTACTTCATTCTATTTGATTTAACTTGATTCATTGGAAATGTCACGATACTTGCCTACGCTGCCGAAAACCATGAGTGGTAACATACCGGTGCACATGCCCAGAATGATATCATTTCAAGGTTTAGAAGAAAAAAAAAGCAAAATATTTTAGAAAATTTACTTTTCTCTTATATCATAAATTTTACTAAAATATATATCAATATTTTTTTCAAATCTCAAAACAACATTGTTTTCTAATTATATGAGATAATTTTATCTCATATTGCATGAAAAACGTTAATCCTTAAGAAAAAAGTTATTTGTCATAGTAATGTTTCTCATATAAATGAAAGGGTTTATTAGTCTCCTTTAACAGGAATAATTTTCTTTCTAGTTGTGCTCACAAACCAGCAATGAGACTTACCAAAAAAAAGAAAGAGAAAAAAAAAATCAAATGAACCCCACATCATTTTTAAGTCAGCAAAAAAATCGAATGTGATATGATGTGTAATTACATTATTTTAGAAAGGTTTCATTTCAAATAGCATATTGTTGTTTTAGGATAAGAAAAGCATGCCCTCATTTCCTCTATAAGATTTTTGAACGTGTGTGTTGTGTGTGCTTAACGGGCTTAAACCGTTTCTCGCAAAGCTCCATCTAAGAGCATCTACAAGTCTCACCTTCAAGCACTTCATAGATTTTTCTGGGTAATTAATGACGTTTTCCATATCAAACTATAAAACATAAGATTTTATAAGAGTTATGTTGTAGGAAAAGTGATTGTGTTATGTTATAGAGATTAGTTTTGTGTGCCGTATTTTTTTTTTTTGCTTTAAAAAATGCGGACCCCACAAGATGTGTGTGTAGGAAACTCTTTCTTGTTATGTTAAATAATGAATGCAAATCCCTAAAACATAACACAAGGTGTGTTACAAACAAAAAAGTGATGTTCAACCAAAATCTAAAACTCACGATGTAACTTATGAAATATGACGAGAGTAGTTTGTTTATTGATGATAATATACAACATATACCAATTTGAATTACGCTATGATGTATCTATAAACTTATAAGAGTAGTTCTCTAATCACATCATATTCAAACTACAATTAGATTCTAAAAATACAACCCCCCCCCCCCCCCCCCCCCCACCAAAATAAATCAAATCATGTATCATAAAAATTGGGAATAACAAATAATAGAACTTGTTCATTTTGCGTTAAAAGAAAAATAACAATGTTTGTAGGTTTCTAATCCGGTTGGTCCACTTTGGGCCAACTCAAGTTGGGCTGGGTCATAATTATTTCAGGCTTAAATTTTCTTAATCGAATTCATTACATTCGATCTATTTTAACACTTTTTTTTTAAAATATTTTAATTATTTTATCATTTCGTGACTAATTCAATTCGGGACGGATTTAGGATTAAAGTTTTAAACCTCTCCCAAAAATGATACTAGAAAGAATCAAATACATGCTCTCATCTCCACCTGCTCAGTTCTCATATACCAACTGAACTACTATCTTTGGTTTATTTTAACATCTCTAATTTAAAACAAACCGATATAATCATTCCCATCATGGACTCCGAGAACTCTAGGAATACCAAATAAAGTGAAAACTATGGACATGGCTGATTTGAGTGAAGATAAGTTGTTACTTAAAGCATTATAAGAATTAAGAAAATGACACTGCATATATACTTATCCATACAAACATCTCAAGGATACAAAGGGCCATTTGGACTATTCAAAAAGAAGTAGTAGTGCTATATGCTACAAAAACAGTTTCCACAAATAATGCACAAATGATGCGGCACCATGTTTCGAGCATAAATTAAAAGGACTGTGGGACCTGAGTTAAATACGCATAAGATACAAGATTGCCTGATTTACTTTCATTCTCATCCGTAACTGTTCTGTAAAAGGACTAAATGATCGATAATGTGACGTTTTATAAAGATGTTTTTAAAGTGTTTGGTGGAGAATTATGTCTTTAGAATTACAAATATATAAAGAAAAAAAATAGTTTATTCACGTTTCATATTTTTCCACGATTATAACGTAAGAAAGTAATGAAATGAGATAAATAAGGGTTACAGCAAGTTTTACAAACAGAAGCAATAATTTTCATCATGTACATAGTTTAGTGCATTTTAACATAATTATATGAATGTGAAAATCGTAAACTCCCAATATCTTTAATCGTATTCTTAATATTTAAATTTTAGAAATAAATTTTACATAACACAAAAAGATAATTCACATTGCGATTTTCTTCTTCTAGGGAAGTAATTGAAGAAGCAATTAATCTCTCTTCCCCCAATTTTCCCCCCTCTTAATTTTCCATCTTCCTTATCGTGGTTCGTTTACCACCTCACTCTCTTAGGATTCGAAGGCACATTGGATTTATTTTCAACGACCAAGACTCCTTTGATTATTGGACAATGCCCACTTTTCAATGAGGCTCTCGCTGTACTTCATATGGTTGTGTAGTCACAAGAAAAAAAATTCTCTTTTTTTTGGAAACAGAAAAAAAATTCTTTGGCAATACACATCACCAATAATTCAGAAAAACAATGATGGGATGCATCCCACAATGTATGCCTATGTCCTTTTTAATTTTTATTCTAAAAAAAAGGTTATATATTTGAGAAGAACAAAAAATTAAACACATTATTATAAAGGCTATACAATTAACTACCAAAAAAACAATACTATATAATTAACCAGAGACATAGCTGAGCTGACTTATTATACGTACCTATATTATACAAGCCTTATTTGAGAGGCTTTTTACACTTCTTTTTCAGGTTTTGAATTTTAAGATTTCACTAGGTTTTAACATCAATTGGTTATATTTTCCAGTGACATGCACAACCAAAATAAATAAATTAATAAAAAAATACTCTTATCCATTTTTAAAATTTAAAACAAAACACCTAAACAAACAAACTCCGAACCCACTCTTCTTTCTTTTGTGAGCTAACCTAACCACACTCCATATAATAAGAGTTACAAATCGTGACCAAAGAATGGTAGCTCAATTGACACATGGGAACTGAGCAGGTGATGGTGAGAGTATGTGTTTCCTTCCCAATATCATGTTTGCAAGGGATTTAAAACCTTAATCTGGACCCACTCTGAAGAGCATTGCCTCCCGTAGATGATATATATGATTTATCAACACACAAAAAAGAGAGCTGCAAATCGTGCAAACTCATGCAAGCAAGTGCACATGTGAGCATATAGAGTATATAGATTATGATGGCAAAGTATAATTGATTGAATTTTTTTAATTGTGAAATCAACAAAATTGTGTAACCATGGATCATAGGGTGGAAAAGCAGCCAACAAGTCAAGATAAAGCAAGTAGGATCAAGGAAATGTTACTTTGGAAAAGTGTTAGAAGGGATTGGGTGGGCGCATGATGTATAATGCATGTGAAAGTTTGGGAGGTTTCGAGGTTGGATATGCCTGCCGTGCATTCCCTCTAACCCAATTATCAGCTTTTGGAGCCTAAAACCACATAACACCATTTGAGGGAGTGATGGAGGCCACTTTAGTACAATGATTCATTTATCATGGCCTCCAACTAAGCCTTGTGTAACATATTGTTCCTTGGGTCCCAATATCATGAACCCCAAAGTCCTTTATATTCAAGCAGGATTGTTTAGGTGTCCTTTGCCAGTTGTAGCATAAGAGTGTCCTTTATATATGGTTTCAACTTTTCACACGAACGGATGGGGAAAAGATCCCATTGTCGTTCTTCTTTTTGTTTCTTTCTGATAAACTTTCCTTATCCTTTTGTTCCTAATAAGTAACAACTTATTAATCATAACGATGTAAAAATATGCTCTCCCTTCTTCTTTTTTGGTAAATGATATAAAATATGCTTTTACTAGTTAAAAGTAAATAAAACCGTGTATATATATATATATATATATATATATATATATATATATGGGTCTAATTGATGTTTAATCACCGTATTATAACTATATATTCCGGAGTATACATAATTATAATATTAAAATTGTACTTTTGTCATTTTTCACGTCAGTAGACAAGTTTATGAAGAGAGAGTAAAAAGTACAACTTTAATATTATAACTATGTATTTACCGAGTACACAATTATAATGCGGTGACTGGACAAAATCTTATATTCAGCGACTGGACACCCAATTTTACCTATATATATTAGGGTTGGAAAAAATGAGCGGGTAACCCGTCAAAAATGAGTCTAGTTAGGTTGACAATAAAAAGTCGGGTTGGGTTGGCAAAAATGAGCTGCCAATCCGACTCAAGCCAGCTCGGAAAAAAACAAGCCCACCCGCGGGTCAAATGCGCCAGCTCCCGAGTTGATTTTTTTTTTATAAAAAAAATACAAACTATAATATAAAAAAATGAAAAAAAACCCACACACGCTGTTATCGTCTTTCTTCCTTTTCTAAACCTAAGTCTCTAATCTTCTTACATCGCTGTCATTTTTGTTCGATCTCTCACTCAGAAATCGACACGCAACCGCCAACCACCATCGTCCGTGCTCCGTCAGCCCCTGGCCTCATCGCCTTAGTTGCCCAGTCTTGGCCTCAGTTCCTACATTGAAAGCTTCTTGTATTCTCAATTTTTTGCAACACCCATATAGCTAATGGAAGCCACATAACTGGTGCATTAATACTACATGTTCATTTAAACAGGCTGAAAACGAGCCAACCACGAGCCATATTTTAGCCAACCCGCGAGCCAATTTTTCAAGCCAACCCACGAGCCATTTTTTCTAGTCAACCTTGACCCAGCTCGGATCGGGTTTTCTTGCTCGTTTTTCTTTTTAGCCAACCCTAACTCGGCTCATTTTTTGGGGTTGGGCTGGGTCGAGTCGGGTTGGCCCGTTTTGACAACCCTAATATATATATATATATATATATATATATATATATATATATATATATATATTTGTGTTATATAGATAGATATATTTGTTGGAATTAATGAACAATGATTTATTGGTTATGAATAAGAAGTGGGTTAATAAAGAAAAGAGAGAAGGGAAGTTGAAGAGGTGTGTGAGTTTTAACAAGTCCCACATTGGACAAATAGTAGGAAGTGAGAGAGTTTATAAGCTCACACCTCACTCTCCTAGATTGGCCCTTTGGGTCACTACACATTTTGTGGTGGGGGAGGAGCTAGGTGGGCTTTGGTCCACCACACACGCGTGCGCCGCCGCCGTCTGTCCGACCGGCCGGATCGGTTCGGTTCATAGGTGTGTAATAAAAATAATTTTTTATTAAATGATTTTTTAATTTTTTGTCCAAAAATGTATCCGTTGCTTCCCTCCAAAATTCATACCCAAACGTTTCTACCCGCCGGTTTTTTGAGCAATTTTGAACCGAACCGGTTCTTCCCTTTCGTGAACCGGTCACTGGTTGTGTCTGCTCGCCGAACCGGTCACCAGTTGTACCTGTTCGTCAGAATGGTCATCGGTCGCACCCGTTCGCCGCTGTCAGTCACGACAGTTCGCCGCCGTTGCCAGTTCATCGTGACCAGTCAGTGTCTATAAATAGACACTGACACCTTCAGAAAATGGATCCAATTTTTTCTGCACTGAAACTCTGCCGAAATTTTTCTGCCGGAATTTTTCTCCTTCCGGTTTGCATATTCCTGTTCATACTCCGGTGTAGTTTCCTTTGGTATTTTGTTGTGTTCATTTGAGCTGTTGACTAGTAGTGCCGCCACTCTTCAGACGAAATCCGTTCTACCCTGGGAGATAAATGTCCATCAACCTTTGGCATCAGTGAGGGGGAAAATTATCTTAAGGAGACACGTTTTGTGGACTCGGATTTATTCCTCTGATTCTGCATATTTTATTCCTCTGATATCGTCATTTGTCTGTTTCATCATTCTGTCTCAATTATCTGACAAGTCTGTTCTTTAAAATTTATAATTGCACAGTGATAATTCTGATCATCTACCTCATCTGTTTTATACATGGGTTCAAATCTCTTAGTGATATAATATCACCCACTGTCTTCAATAACAATATTTTTATGTGTGGCGTGTTAAAGTATTTGGTATTTTAATTGGATGTCAAAAGTAGCCTCTGTTGGTGCTAGCCATCAGAAAACCTTCTGTGGTGACCATCGGCATCGTGTACTCCTTCCCGTCGAGTAGCTGGGGCCCAGCCACCCCTACCGCGATTTGAACAAACCCTATCGACATCTCACTGCACTACCCCAAAACAATTCCTTGAGAAATGAAGAAAATATGGGTGTTGGAGATTATTATTATAAGGTTCATAATTAATTAACTAAGCGTAGAGAGTAGATGATATATTAAAGTGCTAACAAAGCACCTTAATCAGTTGGTAATTAATTAACCAAGATTTTGGCTTTTCTGCTGACTTCTACTTTTATTAAAAGCTCACATCCAAACACTCAAAAATTTCAAAAGCACTTGTTTTAAAAAAAGAAAAAAAAAATTAGAAGAGGAGGAGCCCATCCAAACAAACACTTAGTGTCACTTAAAATAAGTTTATAATATTAACAATTTAAGACTCTTTTATTTTTAAATTGTATAACTAGAAATTGGATATATCTAAATTGTTTTAAGGAAAATATTAGAACAAAATATCATTCGAACACTTCATAAAATAAATTTTTCAAAGCTTTTGTTTTTTGGAAATGAAAAAAAACTAATTTGGTTTAATAAAAGCCCATAAACTTCTCTAATAAAAAAAATCCTATTGTTGAATATTGGGAATTTCAAGTTTGACGAGTCACACAATAGTTGATAATGAACTAAGTGAAATTCATATAAGTGGGAGGACCCATGAACCCAATGTCTTAATATTTTGGATTGTGACATGGTGTCAGTCCCACTTGATGTGGATGGTCTAGCTTAGTCAATACAAGCGATGAGTCACACTTGTGGATGCTTTAGCTTAGCCCGGTTCATTAGTGATAGTCCCCACCACGGACTCATCCTGGACCCGCGCACATTGGTATTAAAATCAGGTTAAGTTTGAGTTAGTTGGGTGTTTGGCTAGAGACGAGTTAAGTATTTGGACCTGGATACTCGGTTGAATGAGAGTATATCAATGTTGATTTCACACTTGTGGGGGATATTGTTAGAATTTTTAAGTACGATGAGTCTCATATGGGTTGTAATGGGCTAAGTGAAATCCATGTAATTGGGAGGACTCATGAACTCAACGCGTTAAGGTTTTGATTTATGACATAGTGTCGGACCCACTTGGTGTGGATGGTCTAGTTTAGTCTATACAAATGATGAGTCACACTTGTGGATGATCTAGCTTAATCTGTTGGTGGTGGTCCCCACCACGCGTTCCTCCTGAACCCGCCTGACATTCAAAATAGTTACCCTTATATAATAAGGATAAGGTGTGTGTCTTTTTAAAGGACACAAGTTGTGTCCTTTTAATTTTTTACACCATGCATTACGAGCAGTACATAGTTACAATATAAAAAGTTACTTTTTCTCTTTTCACGTCAGTTGAAGTGACTGAAGAGAGAGAAAAAAGTAATTTTTCATATTATAACTATGTACTACCCGTAATACATAGTATTAAAAATTAAAAAGAAACAACTTATATCCTTTAAAAGGACAAAACATTTTCCCTAAGGCGACGTTTGGTAGAGAGAAAAAAAATTACCCGAAGAACTCAATTACTGAGAATATAGTGGGAAAATCAGTTTGGTAGGAAAGTTAAAACAAAGTTGTTCGATAGACCAAAATATTACCGAAAAAATTGGTGTAAGTTAAAAAAAAATCATTGCCACTTTTTGGTTTCCCAGACAAAATCAGAATTCCACCCTCTAGGTGGTATTCTGAAGTGGAAAAATTCTTGCAATTTTACACATTACATCAGATTCCTATGCAAATCAGAAGTCTATACGAATTTTTTACAAACTCCTACCAAACAAAACATGATCTTCTTTAAATTCCATGTAAATTTTTTCAGGCAAAAAATTAAAACTCCTCTACCAAATACCCCTTAAGGATAATGGCATAATGCTATAGAAAGCTCAACCGTAAAAATGCCATAATTTTTCATTGTGATGGGAGAAAAAGCTGCCGCAGTTCGAGTTTGAAAAAAATGTGGAGTCTACACATTTTTGTCACATGTTAAAAGTAAAGTTTTAATACTTTTTACGTTGTTACAGAGAAAATTTGCAGTAATACATAAAAAGTTAAAATCTGCATGTGGATTTTAGTTTTTTGTTTAAATGTCAGGATCCATATAAATATGTTTGCTGCAAAAAATTTCATTTATTGTGGCAAAATCCTAAAAATAGCGAATCCTAAAAATAACCTATTATCAAGCAAAATCCTTTCTAATAATCAGGAATTGGTGATGTAATTAATGCAACCCCAAGAAAATTCCCAAATGCTTGTTTTGCCTACAATTATTGAATACGTTATTAAATTACTCTGTTGATATATATTTTTGGAGTAAAAATTTTGTTATTTGTGAGAATATTTAGGGCTGATTCGCTTTAAAGAAATAATAAAGAAATAATTATGATCGATATAAAAATAAATCTTTGCTGATTTATTATCGTGAAAAGCTGAACAGTTGACCTTTTAGTATTAATCTTTTTATAAAATCGTACTAAAAAAAGTAAGAGTTTTTGTTGATGTATTAGTATTTTATTTTATTAAAAAAAATAGCAATTAAGTAGGGAGATGAGGATCAGATACGAGAGCGGATATTGCTCATCGTCCTACCCTTCATAAATGCTGGTTAATAATTAGGGATATAAATAAAGGGAAATACTACTCTCGTTTTACATGAGATAGTTATCTTATATTCTCTCACTTCGAAAATTGCACCTCTTTTTTCTTTTCTTTTTCTTTTTTTCTTTTTAATAGTGGACCCATTTGAATTCTCTCTATAACATGAAAGAACTACTCTTATGTAACAAGAGAGTAATATTCTCCATAAATAACTCGGATAATAAAGTAATAACTTATTTTATATTAAATTAAATTTGACCTAATATATTTGTTAAAATAGAATAGATTCAAACATTAATACAACTTATTAAAAACACAAATCATAAATCTTATTTTTTAAGGACTGACGAATTAGTTTATAAATCGTCCTATATCATATTATTTATTTAAATAAAATAAAATAATTTTATTATTTAAATATTTTTAATTAATAAAATTATATTATTTTAATTATTTTTTTTTCAATTATTGATAGGTCTTGAAGGTCTAATAGGTATATTATTTTTAAATATAGATCATATGTCAGACTCATAATTTAACTTATACGAGACTATCTAATAGACTAAGTTAGTCTCAAAATATTTTAGGCTAAAGTCTAGCCTAACATAATCTATTTACACTCCTATCGACCACTAACCCAAAAAATCTACATATGAGTGTATATTAAAATTAACTACAGATGTAATAAATAATACAATTAATTGTCTATATGTAATAATACTTTAAGAAGTAATTAATTACATTAAGTCGCAGCTAACAGCAGAATCTATATATGGATGAAAATTTTTATTTTTATTTTTTACTTAAACTGATTTTATTATTGAAATTGCCTTGACAGAGTTTATTGATATCAACAGGGACTCATTAACTACTAAAGTGAACATATAATTTGGTATCCGAAAGATGTTGTTTTTATTTTATATATATATATAGGTTCTGCAAAAAAGTCTTATGATGAAGTAATATTAGGTTATAACATTTCATTTACCATGTGTTATTTAATGCCTTATTTTTTTTCCAATTATTTATAGTTGTCTTTTATATACGAAAATCACATCATAAAATCAGCTGGCATCGACTACCAGAACTTCTTCGGCTGTTCTAGTGAATTATAAAAATAACTTAAAAATCGATTTAAAAAATAACGTTTTTAATATTATTTTTAGATTTGACCCTTTTTTCTAGTTTCCATCGTATCAATCGCCACGTTGTAGCGTATTCAAGTGATGAGACACGTCAATGTTACATCTCTAATGTTATAAATAACATAGTGGCCACAGCAAGGGTCAATGCATATATAGCTTGATGATCAAATATTAATGATCGAATATGAAAATATTGGCATCTGAATTATTGGTTGGGTAAAATATGTCAATCACTAAGCATTATTGAGCATTCTATATCTTCAATAATAGATTGCATTTGAAAATAAATGTATCTAGAGGCGAAGGATATTTTGGTGTAGTCACAAACTCAAAGTGAAACATGTCAACTAAGAAATGCTTAATCTCATTAATTTTTTTTTTACGTAATATGATAAAGGTGAAAAAAAAAATGAGAAAGGCTATACTTACAACTTATTTTTTGTTTACAACATTTTACAATCATTTCTTAACCGTTGATTTCTGTCAATCGACGGTTATCATTTATTGTGAATTAATAATTAGTTAATGAATTTAATTTGCAAAAATAATAACCGTTGATTGGCGAAAATCAACGGTTAAAGTATGGTTGTAAAATGTTGTAAACATGTTATCAAAAAAAAAAAAAAAGGTTGTAAACAAAAACAGGTTGTAAATATAACCTTCTTCAATTTTTTTTTTTGATAAATATAAAATGTCAAATAAACCTTTATTAATATGTCAAAATTTGTGAGGCTTGATATTTAGGATCTTTATATTTAATGCTCTCTTTATATGATTTTTTTACGTGAAAAACTCAATGAAAATAATTCATTCCCATTTACTAGTATTAATATGATTAAAAAATAGTAAAGAAAGCATGATTAAATTATGTTCGACAAAGATTTTTATATATTGGTTTCCCAATTAATTCATACACAACTCAATTTGTCCGACCCGAGTTTTCAGAACTTAAATTCAATTGATTAAGAAAAACAATTTTTTTATTACTAGAAATAATAATTATTAATATGTAATTACTTTTTATGTTTGATCTAATGCTATTTAAAATTTTACACTTTTCACTTGATAATCATACACATAAATTGAACAAGAAAGTGCTATATTTTACCGGCAGTAATCTACTTTTCTCTCTCTCTCTAATTTAAAATTTGCATGACATGAAAACAATAATATATATACACTCACAGTCATTGTGAAACTATTCGGTATGAATCAAAACTTAAATCGTGTTATCAAAAAAAAAAAAAAAAAAACTTAAATCGTTCTTTTTAAGACTACAGTTAATTATATTAAATGCACATTTCAAGATAATTGCAAATTCTGTTGTCCAAGCAACTAATTGTGAATTGCATTTTAAATGGTGTCTGATGTTGGAGATAGTTTAATAGCTTAAGTTGTCAAGTGTAACATAAAGATATTTAAAATCTCATAATATTGTAAAGTGAAAGGATTTTTGTGGGTTTTAAATACATTTGTTTATAAAAAGTAAATGCGAATAACTATCTTAAAATAAACTAAATCTTTGAATTAAAATATTAATATTTCTGAAAGTGCAAGTGTGCAACATAAAACACTTAGCATTTAGCCAGTGCTTGGATAAAAAAAAGTTTATTTCTGAATTCAAGAGCATTTAAATATATACCATTTAACAACCACAACTGTAATTTATAAAAGTATTGGTTCAATATTTTTTTTCTTCCATTTTTCTACCTTCTCTATTTTTCGGGGAAAAACTACAATAGGAGTTTTCGACTACTGACCATCATTTCTAAGTTTTTAAATTAATTTTCTTTTAACTTGACTACAGATTATAAGCTACTTAAAACTAGTATAGATTCTACAGGTGTGTTCGCATAATTCTATCTTTGGCAATTTGTTGTTGTGCATTAGATTCTTTAGCACCTTATTTAATAGTTTTTCTCAATCTTAAGTTATATTCCCTTTTTCTTTCCCTTATCCTATGCTAGCTAGACTACATATGTGACCAGTCTGCATATACCTCGCATCATTGTTGGCATTAAAAAATAAAATTAAAAAGAAGAAGATTGTGATAGATTTCCCACCCACATGATGCTACTGTTTGAATATAAAGATGGAAAGAAAGGGAGGGTCACTACCCCACAGATGAAGGGTCGTAAGTGTGAGGATCAGTAAAGCACAATAAGGGTCAGCCACTCCAACTATTAGGTCATTAGCCACTCTCCCACGTGCCAACCTGCCCGGAGCGTGGGCGTGGGATGCTGAATTCTAATATAGAAAGTGTCTATGCCATTCTATCTTTAGGTGGTGGTTGGTTGGGAGCTTTTCAGTGGATATTTATGTTTCTCAAGTATGGCTTTTAGAAATACCATGTTTGTTTCAACGTATTTTCACCAAAAACTCATTTATCCAATTTGTATGGATTTATGAGAAACATAGATATCCGCACTGTTTAGAAATCCAATTTGAAGGTGGGATTTTTCAGAAAACCAGTTATCTGACTTTTAATGCACTGTTGATTTCATAAAATTACCTAATTTTTCCAGTAAAGTTTTTCCCCACCAAACAACTCTTTTTTACATTTTTCTACCTATCTCACTTTATCTATCTTTCCAATCATTTCTCTATCTATTACATTTCCCTACTATTCCAAAAAAATTTCCTCAACCAAACGTCCTCGGTTATCTTCGGGGGCAAAAATATTTTTGGTACTTACGTTGTATCCAATATTCGATATATCATTTTTTAAATATAATAAAAATAATACTTTTATACTATCTTTATAAGATTATATTGATAATTTTTTTTTTTTTTACAAACTATATTATGTCTGACCGATAATACTCTACTCAAGAGTGTATTACCGATCAGACATAATGTAATTTGTAAGAGTTTGTAAACAAAAGTTTGTAAATATAACATTTTCCTTTTTATATTTATAATTATTTTTATTCATATTCCATATTTTTCCTTTTTGAATAAATGAATTGATACTCTTGCTACACCCAAAAGGAGCTCCTTCAGGGCAGACATCGCAGCCCTACCATAAAGATATAAAATTTCATGCCACTAACATAAAAATTACATTACCCATGACAAAACAAAATCGCTGGAAAGAACTCATTATTTTAAATATGAAAAATATTATATACAAAAAAAAATATGAAAAATATCTTTTCCATATTAAAAATATTGTAATCATATCCATTGATTGTGTGAAGAAATTTTTTTATAACATATTTAAATAACTATTTTCAACTATAATTTATAATAATAATAATAGAGTATAGTGGTTTTATAATGATTATTTTGTTGATTTGCTTTCAAAAAAATGTGACAATACTCAATAACTTGATAGCAATACTTCAAACAAAAAAATAAAATACTTGCTCAAACGGTTTCGATATTTCATTCATTTTCCTATTAAATTTTGCTCTTTCACTAAAGTCCAATTGAGCCTAGTGTGTAAGAAGAAATCAAGAAACTTAGAGCTCATTCAGCTTAGGGCTAGGGTTTCTTGAAACTCATATATATTCTACATTTTTAATCATTAGCCTCTTAAGTTTTCACTTAGTGAGTGCAGAGGCTGAGGTAAGGTCATCTCCTTGATAGTGAAAGAGTGCCTACACACTAGCTCTATTCCCCTTGAAAGATAATCTGTAAGATCTACCATTAGCCAGCATCAAGGAGATTGTTCGTGCAGAGAAGAGCAGTCCGTGAAGAGGAATCAAATACGAGGAGATACTGCACAGATCTGTGCAACAAGAGGTATACATAAAATGATGATGATCTATCGCATCCCAAAGCGTAATTGTCTAAAATGCTTCTGCGAATCCAATTGCGCCTACAATTGGTATCAGAGTCGAATTCCGTGTTTGGATGTGGATCTAATTTTAGATTTACAATTATTCATGTAATTAGTTAGCTTCGTGAAATATGACACCTAGGGTTTTATAATTTTTATTATATATTAGCATGTGTATCTTTTATAATTATTTTTATAAAAATCGATGCTTTTATTTGATTTTTGGCTTTAATCAATGGTAGATATTTGGTTGTATTTTCCTGGGTTGTAACAAGGAGGCTAATCCCTTATGAGTATGATTCCTCCTTGATTTTTTATTTCAATTTTTGTATAGTTTTTGTTATATAACAAAATTGTAATGAAAAAAGATCAAGAAGATGCAACAAAAAAAAAATCAAGTTCATCTTTGTTTTGGGTATGTTCGTGATCAACTGATGGCTTATCTGAGAAACCAACCACATGGGGCGAAAAAGGACAGAAAATTGAACAAGAAGACGACTGAATCCGGTAGGAGCCTTCACATGCCACCACAAATGACTGCGTGTGGGCGCCACGCACCAGGGAAGATGGAGCGCCTGAGATGTCTATTCAGGGTGGTTCTGGTCACTGTAGCTTCATCTCCTCATGACGATCCTAACCCTAGAGTTTCATGCTGAGATGAGTTCAGGTGACGGCACAATGGACGTGTGACGACTAGGGTTCCTGAAAGTTGAGTTAGGGTTTCTTGCCAAAGTTTGGTATTTTGGGCCTTTGGGCCCATGATTACCATAAAAGGGGCTTGAAACATAACCTATGAATTGAAAAGAAGAAGGAAATGGATTAAAGAGATTTTTTTTGTATTTTTTGTATTTTTTCTTTATTTTTCTCTAGGAAACCATGGATTAAAGTTTAATTTATAATTTATTTTATGAATGCATGAATTATATGATTGATAACATGCTCAATGTGATAACATGCCATATATAATTGGTGGTGCCATATTGTTGCATAACTTGATTACATGATCATGATGACTATTATGTTTGAATGACTAAATTAATATTCATTATGGAAATTAATTCATATTTCAAAATTTAAATGTAATGATTGTTATATTTGATGGGCCAGATTAATGGTCATTATAATATTTATTCTAATTTTTGAAATATGTATGTATCGAATTTAATGATTAATGACCATTACGGAAATTATTTTGATTTCAAACTATCCTCATAAATGACAATTATTATGATTACTATAATCTAGATTAATAATTAAGTTAATTTTTTAGGATAATCTAAATCTAGATAAATAATTAATAATTTTCTAGGAGAATTGTTAATTTTTCGAGTAAATTGTAGGTCAATTAATAAAATGTTCATGTGAAGCCTCGAGGATAAGCATGACCGGATTTTATTTGATTGGACCTTAATAAACTTAAAGTTTTAGTAGAGTATTGTACGACTCGGCGGATAAGCATGACCGGGGAAGAATAACACACAAACGTAGAAGTAAAAGCCGAGGTCGAAACAAGTCTAGAGGTCAGTCAAAATCCATTCCATTTGAATTGGCATTTTCTTCACATATTTCTTGTGAAAAGTGTTTACGATAATTAGTATCGGGCAATTTATTTAAGAAAATGTAAGTATAGCTCAAATGAAAAATAGACCACACCTAAAACCCAGCTAAATTATAATTGTTCACATTGACTCTGTAGTAATTAGATCCGCAAACCCCCCGACGTCGGATCTCACATGCTTCTATTATGGAAGATTGGGTCACTAGAAGTCTAAATGCCAGACTCTGAAGAGGATGAGCAATGTCAAGTCGGACGCAATAGATTCGAGGACGAAAGAAGAGCAAGGCACCATGTCAGAAACAACTAATGCCGGGGTCGATGTCTTCCTAATTAGTGATTATAACTATCTGAATATAGCATATGACGACTATTCATAGGTTGTGGACTCAATAGCATCCTTCCATGTCATCCCTCACAACGATTTTTTCTCATTATATCAAGACGGTGACTTTAGTATTGTGAAGATGGGTAACCATGTTACTAGTAAGATAATAGGAGTTGGAGAAGTCACGATTATGACCAACATGGGCTGTAGACTGGTTCTGAAGAAGGTTAGACATATTCCTCATATGCGGCTCAACCTTATCTCGGCAAGTAAGCTCGATGAAGCTGGGCTGGTAAACTACTTTAGTGGATGAAGATGGAAACCCGTCAAGGTAGCTTTGTGGTAGCTCGAGGTAAGAAAGAATGATCTCTATATTATGCGAGGGAAGGTCGGCAATGGAGAGACTATTGTGATGCAAGGTGAATCAAGTTTAGAGCTACAGCACAGACGACTCAAACACATGAGTAAGAAAGGTCTGCAAATTCTTACCAAGAAAGAATTATTGCCGAGCTTGAGAGGTCAAATCCTGGAGACTTGCACACACTATTTAGCAGACAAGCAAAGTCGAGTTTCATCCTGGAGATCGGACCAGCCTAAAAGAAAGAGGTATGTTCTTGATCTTATCCATACTAACGCGTGTTTTATGTCAGAGAAATCTCTAGGGGGTGCATATTACTTCATCGCATTCATCGATGATAACACCAGAAGAGTGTGGTGTCCCTTCCAAATACGAAACACCAAGTACTCCAGACACATTCAAGAGGTTCCATGCAAGGGTTGAAAGGGAGACCGGCAGGAAGCTGAAGGTCATCCGAGCTGACAACGACAAATAATACTGAGGTCCATTCTAGATGTACTACAGGGCGGCAGGAATAAAGCTGGAGAAGATACCTCCAAAGAAACCTCAACTGAATGGTGTAGCCGAAAAAATTAATTGGACCATTGAAGAACGAGTCTGAAGTATGTTCTCACATGTCAAGCTTCCCAAGTCATTCTAAGGAGAATCCGTCAAGACTGTAGTTGACCTGTTAAATTTGTCGCCCCAATTCCTTTAGAAGGAAAGATCTCAGAAGAAGTCTGGACGGGCACAAAGGCAAAGTACGAGCATTTAAAGGTATGCAGATGTAGGTCATTTGTACACAATCCCAAGGATGAACGGGAAAAGCTGGATGCAAAGTCCCAGGAGTGTGTTTATCTTGGCTCACCAAAAGACGAGTTTGACTATCGTCTTTGGGACCTTGTCAATAGGAAGGTTGTGAGAAGACGAGATATAATGTTATTGGAGAATCAGACAATTGAGGACATCCAGAGGCCCAAGGTCCGAGTATTTGTTCGTCATGAAGACCTCATCTCCCCTTTCCGAGTTGAAGAAATGGGAGAATCCATTCAACATAATGATGAAAAGGGCAGACAACAAGAAGAACCACCAACTAAAGGTGAGACAGAATCAGAACATCTAGACGTCTGAGGTGAAACTAATAAACTCGACAATTTGTCTGAGTTAGACGCCCCTCCACTAGCTATCCTGCAGACGAGTACACAGTTGTAGTATAACACCTCACAATTTTAAATCAAGTAATTAAAATATTAAGTGAGCAATCAAGTGATGGATTAGTGAAAATCCTAAAGATTAGGCCAAAATACAAAAAAAAAGGCAAAACGGTAATTAGCCAACACGCAACCCTAGGAAGATAAAAATTGAGTAGAAGGTCTCATTGGTAAAAATAACCCTGGAAATGGGTTCAGAACGAAAAATTGAGTGGATAAGCAACTTTCAGAAAAATCAATGAATAGTGTTTTTCGCGGGTAAAAATATCGCGTTACGATTGCACCGTAAAACGTGCCAGTTGAATTTTGAGCTATAGGTTTTAAATATGAGTTATAAATGGTCTAATGAGTTAGGAAAAATGATTGTTTATAAAATTTGATGAAAGTAGGTCATTTTGGGGAAACGTGCCAACGGCGCGCGCGATAGCTTAAAAACGGTGTTTTCTCCGAACGGATGGAGGACTCTGAATTCATCTGATCAAGCCTAATTAAAGTGGAATTTTTAATGTTAAAAATTATAGTTTCTAAATAGGCTTTGAATTTACGGACGTTTAGTGAGAGTTTTGACGCATTTTGAATCGCGTGAGGTGGCGTGGGACCCACCCCACTTGAAAGTCACTTAAACATCTCATCACTCCACTATTCATCATCACCCTCACTCTCTTCTCTCTCCCCAAACCCGAGTCAGCCCCCTCCCCCTTCATCACTATGCAAAATTTTCTTCTCACCATTCATAACTCATTTCTCCACCAAATCACTTGATTCTTGTGTTGAAATTTGTTGGGAAGAACCTTCTAAACCCATTGGTACCCTTCTTGAGCCTTGAAATCGCGTTTGGGAGGAGATCCTGCCCATTTTCATCCGCGACTTGGAGGGAAAATTTGGTGTTCATGGAGCTTTGGAATGCTCCAATGGTGGAGTATGTGTAGGAGGAGCCCATTGCCTAGCATTTGGGTGAGTTGTTACACCGTTTCATTAGTTGATTCATGAGATTGAATATTTGAACCCTAAACTTTGATTTGATGAATTGTGATGTTAGAGAGCTCAATTTGAAAATGTGTATTAGATGATAATGTGTTAGAATGATGTATTAAAGCTAGAAATGCGATGAAATTTATTGGTGAAAATTGATGAATTTAACTTAGAAAAATTTGATGATCATGATTTTGGACTTGTGAATTTTGGTGTTGAGACTTGTTGGATGAATTGTGGCATGATGGTATGATGATATAATAGGTTGTGTGAAGGTTGGAATGATTAAAATTGAATGGAAATTCCTTGGAATGCCATAGGGTAAAATTCGAACCTTTGAGGAAGAATTGAGGAATTGATGTTGAAAAATGATTTGGATGATGATTTGTGTAGTTATATAGTGCTTAGATGGGTTGTGTTGTGGTTGGCAAGTGTTTGAATCAATGGGAAAAAGTGAATTGTGTTTAGAGACCTAAATGAGCCCAAAATGAAATATTTCGCAAAACGATGCGTAAATGTCGTAAAACAGAAAAACGACGATTGAACTAGCCTCTAAGCAACCTAAGGGAGTGTTATAAAATGAGAAAGAAAATTTAGAAAAATAAATCCCCAATTAACACCTATATGGCCAAACCTCCAAGGGAAAAAAGGGAGATTTTACAATTTTTGCGTTCTGATGTAATCCGACGCGAAAATGACGAACCGGCACTTGAACTGACCTATTGACAACCTAATGAGGCGTAACAAAATGAGAAAGAAAATTTAGAAAAATAAATCTCAATTTAACACTTGAATGGCCGAACCATCAAGGGAGGATTTTTGTGATTTTGCGTTTTGATGATATTTGACGCGTACTGATGGATGTACGTAATTGTATAGGTTGCCGTACGTTGAATTGAATCCCGAAACTTGAATCTGGGAGTTACCCTTGGTCTTGGACCAAGTGGATTGAGGTATGTATTTAGTTCAATGCATGTATAATTGTAAATTAGCATGTATTGTTTGAATTATAAGAGATTGGGAATGTCCTCTGTGTAGGCATTCTGTTGTGTACCAAGTTGAGGGATAAGCTGCTGCGGAGCTAGTTAGGAAATTACTTAAGGTAACATCTTGGTACTGGGGCTTGTTCCCCTTTTCTGTTCCACCTTGCCAGTTGATGGCAACGGTAGGAAGTGTGTATGAATAGTATAGAACACATGAGCATGCATGCATTATTGTTATAGGTACTGCGGTACCGAGACTCTGGCCAGTAGACAGTTTTATTAGCCTTCGGGAAGTTTCGGACTTCCGCTGGATAGGTCTCCAGGAGGGAGTTCCAGTTGACTGCGTGTCATGGTGTGTGATCCGGGTAGGAGCACACTAGGAATGTCTTTGGCGTTTTGGTTGGTTTGGGCATCATGGTTGTGGTTTCTGTGAACACACCTTGGATTATATCCATAGGCTTATATATGCCCAGGGCGTACGTGGAATTGGGGTTACCCTCTCGTATCGTCATAGTTTGTATCTTTATATTCCCCATTCTCTAAATCCCTTGCTATATCCCGTTTTCAAAGTGGTTGTTTTATTCTATTGATATGCATCGAAGTGAACCATTGGGTGGAGTTTTCTCCAGAACCTCTTGGTTACTGAGATATATTCGTATATCTCACCCCGTCTCGGGGCATTTATTTCAGGAAGTAGCAGTGGAGCCGGAGCAGCGGGCAAGAGGCCCGCAGAGTGAGAAGAGGAGGCTTCATATTTTGCTTTTTTTTTTGCCGTGTGGCCTAGGCTAGACTTAGGGCATGAACATCTCATATGTATGTAGTATGAGCTTCATTAGCATATTTGTTCATGCCATTTTGCGTAAGTCTAGTAGTTATGTATTTGGTTATGTTGTCATTTGAATTTAAGTTGTAATATTGGAAGAATGTAAGTTTAAGTTTAAGTTTCAAGTTGTAAGATGTAAAGCAATATTGTAATGGTATTGATGCATGACTATTTATGATGGAAGGGCCTTAGGCCTATTTTAGGGTATGATTACATGTATGACGAAAATATGCATGAAAAAGGTGTTAGTGATTGCAACTACTTAAGGATGATTAATATGAACTATATGCCTAATGACTATAAACTGGATTGGGTTGTAAGTGCCCCAAGGCGTTGTTGGTCCTTGTGTGTGTCACTCATTGGATTATTACTGTATTATCATGTGTTTATTAGGTACATTTGAGGTTTAAATGATTTTTACAAATTTGGGATTATTGGAAAAACAAAGGAAACTCTGGCGAATTTTCTGTAGAATTGGCAGATTTTAGGCGAACTTCGGGAGAGCACATCTCCCTCCATAGAGGTCCAATAGGGACGTGCCATACGCCATTTTGAAGGTTGAGATGTCCTCTACCTTGTGTCAAAATTTGAGGAAATTCTGGGTTGATCTTCGGCCTGAACAAAATGGAGAAACACGGACTGCTCATGTGCCACTGCACCTGAGGCAGATTCTGGACCGGATTTGGGAAATTAATTCCCGCTTCGTTTCTTAGTAAAATTAAGCGTATGATATATCAAAATGAAGTTTGAGATGTATAGTTTGTAGGATAAAAATTTGAGAGCAAATGGTTGAATGGATTGAGTGCAGTAATTTGAGTAATGTGAGTGGTTTGGAGCTGTTTTTGGGGTTGTTTGGCTAATTGCTTATCCAACTTCAAACGGCGATAACCGGAGCAAATGAGCTCCGAATTGAGCATATGATAGCTTGTTGAAAAGGGAATTAAGTAAGACAAAAATATAATCTGAGAAGAGATTTTGGTTGCGAACGGTTTGGTCGCAGAAAAATTTAGAGTGAAACATGTCCGAATTGGTAAAAACGTAAAGTTTAGAAATTGGCTAAGTGAGTTTATGGAAACTCCTTAGTAACTTATAATAAGTAATGTGAGTTGTAAAAATAGTTAAATAAGTCTTCCGCAAGATTTTACGGTTACGGTCACAGCTTTTAATTATTACGCTTTTTATGTTTTAAATGCTCGCGTAATAATCGGAAAAAGTTTATTCGCTTTTTTATAAATGAACTGCTGTGATTGTAACTGCGCTTAATATCATAATTAATGTTAACAATACCGGTGTACAACGGGCTGTTACATCTTATGGTATCAGAGCAGTTTTGCAAGGGAACTCTGATAAAGTAGTACTAGTTTTGCAAGGGAACTCTGATAAAGTAGTACTGCATCTTGTGTTGCATAGCTATCTGTGAACTATTTATGATTAATGTATATGTGATTCCTCAGTGTGGGTCTGATCAGCTCATTCTTTTGTGTTACATGTACAGATATCATGAGCAGGGCACGGGGTCGCCGTGGAGCTAGAGGTGCAGGTCATTTAGCAGCACCAGATCCTATTATTGCAGTCCTGAATGCACTGCAGGAAGAGACTGCTGCCAATAGGACTATGACCGAGACCCTGATGAAAAATAATCAGGATATGATGCATACCTTCATGAATGAGATGAGGGAGGACAGGGCTCGGCATAGGAGGGATGATTCTCCTTCATATACGGCTACAGAGACTGCTACCCATACGCCATCTCTTACTCCTTAGCAAGAGGGGAGTGGTGCTAGTCGTCAGTCTGGCGAGGCTAGTCACCCCACTACTGATCCTACTTATATCCCAGAGCCTTCTGTGGATCCTTCTGTTGCTGCTCAATCTTCTGGCATTGTTGGGCAAGTGTTGGCTGGTAATAATGAGCAGAGGCTCATCTCTTTTAGAAAGCACAAGCCGCCATCATTTCAGGGGTCAAGGGACCCAAAGGTAGTGACTACTTGGTTGAGAGGTATGGATAAAATCTTCCAGGTTATGGAGTGTCAGGATCCCCAGAGGTTGTTGTATTCTGTTTATATGCTTGAGGGAGATGCCCACGAGTGGGGGTACACTGCATCTCAGCCTTTCCTTATTCAAGGGGAAGAGATTACTTGGGCTTTATTTGAGAGACTGTTTCATGAGGAATACTTTCCCAGGGATGTCAGGGAAGCTAAACAGGGTGAGTTTGAAAAGTTGGTACACGGTACCATGACTATTGATGCTTATGTGACAAAGTTTAATGATTTGGTGAAATTTGCCAATTATGGGGGTGTGCTGCCTACCCCTGAGTTTCTTTCTGCTAAAT
>NW_026898363.1:0-52823 GCF_033153095.1 Gastrolobium bilobum | reverse complement strand
ACACAAAGTTCTATAGCACAGATCTTCAGGAAGAAACACCCTTCAACGCGATCTTCACCTTCAGCAATTGGCCCTTGCAGGGTTGGCTCTTGAACAGATGGCGTGATGGTCTCTGTATCCATCGCGCTGATTAAATCTACCACCACTTCTTCATCTTTATCATTTAGCATCATTAGTTGGCCATCCTTGATATAGTAAAAATAGTGAACATTGTCCAACTTGGCTGTGGGGTTGAAGAAACGCACTTGTTGTATGATATTGAAGTAGGTTCCCTCAGCCTCTTTCTCGAACAGATCCTGATACTTCTTAAACTCATTGGTTAAGAGAGTTTTCTCTTTTGTCCCCGTATCAGCATTTCCCTCCAGCTCCATGACGCGCTTGTTCAACTCAATTTTTTTGCCTTCAATTACTTATTGGACATCTCCATTTCTTTCAAAGCATTATCTTTTTTCTCCAAGTCTTGTTTCATCTTGGCCATCTCTTCTTCAGCCTTTTTTAGTTTATCCTCAAAATCTGTACGCTACTGCGCGATATCACTCTTCATTTCATCAATGCATCCCTTCAAGAAGTCAACAGACCCTGCTACATAGAATATGTTACAACACAGAGATTGATATCACATTTTCAAAGTTATAAAGCGACAAAAAGTTACTTACCAGGCACGAACATGATAAATTGATTCGCTATACTCAGCTTCGCGCACGTCCCCATCCATTTTTCCCTTGGTAGCACTTCAATGCGCGAACCTATCTCTCTGCCCTTGGCAAACATATCCTTATCAAATTCCCAACCATCTCCGAAATAAATAAGGTCTGGAAAACCCACATTCATCTCCTCAAAAGTCCTCTTCTTTCCCTTCCCAGCACCTTCAACCTCCTTTTCAGAGGGGATAACATTTAAGGGGCAGTTGGAGGACCTGGAGTTTCATCGGAGACTTCATACGCGCGGTGGCATCCCAGCTGGATTCAGCAATAGTGGCGGTAGCTGACATGGAAGGTTTGGTAAGGATGGAAGGACCTGCGTCTGAAACACCGCGCATGGCCGCTATCTACTCCAATCTACTCAAAGAAGTTGCCATTGAACTATCTGCAACACATTGCAAAAGGAGTTCGCGTCAGCTATATACAACATTTATAACATAAACTACACAAAGTTCTTTATACATAAACTCAACAAGCGAATAAAGGTCGAAATTACCCAAATAGGCTCGAATATCATCATCAGTATATTCATTCAAAATTGTGTACGTGCTCAAATAACCCGTATCTGAAGCTTCGCGCGAATATTGCTTCGTGCAGTCACAGTCTGTTGCTCCAAATCACTCAAATCATCAAAATTATAGACCAAATTTGCACCATCAGCAGGATGTTCGGTCCAATACAAAGGAAAGATAGGAGTGTTATCTTCTCCCATGAAAAAGGGGGTGGCACCTTCAGTAGGATGAATTTTAAAATATTATGTGGTCCACTTGTTAATCTTCCGGCAATATCATTCACAGAATTTTACTTTACTTCTAAAAGACACCCAACTCGTATACTCTGGAGATTGAAAGAGATTATATGCCTTGCAGACCATCTCGTATACCCTGATAAAACCCCAAGCATTTGGGGTCAATTGTGAGAGCGCTACGTTCAGATATGTTAGCAACTTACAAACAAAAGATGAAAAAGGAAGGCGAACTCCTATTGACAAGAAAAAATAAGCATACATCATAAAGAAATGTCTGGTGGAACCTTCTGCGCGCGATGAGAAAACGCGCTCATTTTTTGGCACAACACTAATTTCCCACTGATCATCAAAAGCTTTGTCAGGGGTAATGTCGATGGCAGCTGTTACTTGCGCCAATTCTTCTGGCGAGTAGAATATGGAAGAAGTATCCAGTACCGTATCTGCTACCCAACTTAGGGATTCTTCATCCGCAGATTACGCTTGACTGGGGATTCTACTTCAGGATCAATATATAAAACTTTCTTCTTAGAATCAGGATTCAACTTTTGTTTCTTCTTGTCATTAGCATCGTGTCTCGCCATAATTTCCTTGATTTGAGGGGAAACAAAATCAGATTCAGAAGAAGAAGAATCAGTAGTAGAAGAAGACGAGTTAGAGGAAGCAGAGACAACAAATGCAGAATTATAATCATCAAAATTCCTTTTCTTAAAAGGATACCCTGCTGGATATATTACATTTAAAGGTAAGGGACTTGGACTCTTTTGACCACGATAATCTTGCGCGATGGGAGACGAAGTATCGCGCAAACAATTTGGAGAGGATGGTTTAGGGTTTACTGTATCTACAGACTTATCACTACATTCAGAACTTGAAGACGAATCACTTGAAATCAAAATGGGACCATACATTCTAAAGGAAATCTTTGGGAACAATGATGAACTCTGTTGAGAACGAGTTTTCACGTTTTCGCGATTCAAGGGTCGTGAAGATGAACCAACCTCAAACCGTCGAGAAGGAAAACGGCTATCATTTACAAAAATGTTAGAAAAGGGAGTGGCATACTTATCAGTACGCCATACTTCCCTAGTTTCCAATGACCTTGATCTAGGTAGTGAATTAGAAGAAGGACTGGACGAGCCAGACCGTTCGGTTAATCTGATAAAATTCACAGATTTGCGATAATCAGACATATCCCAAACTTAAAACGATAAAAAAATGAGGTAATAAAGCAGGATGAAGAACATACCTGAGATTTATACTTCGGATAAGCTAACCATGAGCAGGACGTGTCAACACCAGAAAAGCAGAAGAAATCAGCAAGCACTGACATACAGAGGATTTCTCACGGTCTTAGTGACATATTTTCCCTCCAAACCGAATAACTCAGTACAAATATGAAAGGTTGTATCAAACGGATAGTCCGAAGGTCACAAAACGTGTTGAGTTAAACGGTTTTACAGGGACACGTGGAAAGAAGGTAAAACGTTTACACTTCAAAACCAACCACGCTTACCATTAAACACCCACGTAATCTCTATGGCATTAAATGCTTCTGACAGTTAACGTCTAATCCACCATCTTTAAGCGGCTAAAAGTCATGATGACACTTTAACATGATTACTGCGGATGTCAAAAAAGACATGCGAGATGAATATATCGCGCACAAACACGTATATCTCACAGCTTTGCCCCATGACAAAACTGCAAGCTAGGGGGCAACTGATCTGGATAAAATATAGTAGGCTCATTAGAGGCCCAATAATATGCAAGGAGGCCCAATCTTATGAAGGGTACAGAGCAAAGCGCGATGGTTAACATCGCGCATAAGGCTAGACGCGATAACCCCTTTGGCATGGCAAGACGCGATAACCCCTTTGCGCATGGCAAGACACGATAACCCCTTTGCGCATGGAAAGATGCGATGCTCCTATTGCGCATGAAACCGCCCTTTGATATAAGATCCTCAGAAATAAGGAAGCTAACTTAAGAACCAAGGCAAGCTAACCGCGCCTTGAAACTAATAAATAGAGGACAGCTCCAGCTCACCGTGACTCTACTCAGGTAACCTAGTACTAAGGAAATAAGGTTACTTAGGTCCTAATCTGACCTGCATCCCAAATAGGGCCAATCAGAAGCCATACCGCCTCATGAAGGCGGCATCATACTGTTGTATAAGCAGATGGTACACACCCAGGTACATCTATCTATTTTCATTATCACATACATACATTTGCCTCTAATACTGACTTAAGCATCGGAGTTTCTTCGCAGGTACCCCCCATTCGGATTCACCGCGATAGCAAAGGACAGAGGCGTACTGATCCTCAACAACAACTCTAAGCCCAAAGGCAAAGAACTTCATCTCTGTCTCAACCATGTGTGATTAGGCCCAATACATATTGGCCAGCCCGTATTATATTTGGTCTGATCAGTAATAATAACTAGTGTATTACTCGTGCCGATGCACAAGGGAAAAAATCGATTTGTTTGTCTCGTAAAAGTTTACCTAAATTTAAAATAAATATTATGAATAATATTTTTTGTTAAAATTTAATAGCATGATGTAAGAACAAACAAAAAAGACATATCTTTCTTCAGTCTCAAATTAAATAACGATGCTGAGCTGCACTACAAAATATATTCACATATGCAGGTAACAAAACATGTATTACTAACACGATGATGATAAAATAAAATAAAATAATTAATAAAGACTTAATTAAAATTCAAAATATCCGAGTGATTTGCAACTTAATATAATGTATTTGTAATAAAAAAATTTAAATGTTGAGCTTGACATCAAGGTAATAAGAAAGATGCGTAACGTATACTTGCAAAAGTTATAAAATCCTTTCTGCGATTCACTCTTAACGCAACACATAAAAGTATATTGCTACATTTTACCTTGTCATGTAGTCATTCAAAAATTACAAAGTTTTACTCATCTTCTTTCAGTATTTTCCAGAGATGAACTTTCATTTAGAAAGATGAAATTTACAAAATAATAATGCTTAAATATTTTTTGCAAAGATTTGTGTCGTTAGTATTTGGAATTTTTCAAATTCGTATTTACAAAAATTAAAATCAGAATTATAAATTTAATTATAAAAGAAAAAGGTAAAATTTTAATTTAATTATAAAAAAATATTGGCGGGTTGGTCCTCCGGACCGAGTCCAGTTTGCAACCTCTAATTGTCAGCATTATATACCAGCATGTAATACATTTTTATATTTATCCACATAAAAAAATTCTTATAGTTGCATCTAAGTTTTTATATTTTATCTCAGAGATGGACATTCATTTATTACAATCATATTTATAAAATAATAATAAATAATTATTTTTTTGCAAGGATTTGTGTCTTTAGTATTTTGAATTTTAAAATTTGAATTTACAAAAATAAAAATCAGATTTAGGAATTTTTTTATTTTTTTTGATAAATAGGAATTTAATTATAAAAGAAGAAGTATGAAATATTAATTTAATTATAAAAATAAGTTGGTGGGTCGGCCCTCCGGGCCGAACCTAGTTTGCCACCTCTAACTATCAACATGTAATAGATTTTTATATTTATCCACAAAAAATATTCTTATAGTTGCATTTAGATTTTTATATTTTATCTCAGAGATGGACTTTCATTTATTACAAAAGATTTACAAAATAATAATAAATAATTGTTTTTTCAACGATTTGTGTCGTTAGCATTTAAAATTTTACAAATTTGTATTTACAAAAATTAAAATCAGATTTAGGAATTTAATTATAAAAGAAGAAGGATAAAATTTTAATTTAATTATAAAAATATGTTGGTGGGCCGGCCCTGCGGGCCGAGGCCCAATTTGCCACATCTAACTATCAACATGTAATAAGTTTTTATATTTATCTATAAAAAAGGTTCTTATAGTTGCATTTAGGTTTTTATATTTTATCTTAGAGATAAACTTTCATTTATTACAATTATATTTATAAAATAATAAGAAATAATTATTATTTTTGCAAGGATTTGTGTCGTTTGTATTTGAAATTTTACAAATTTGTATTTACAAATATTGAAATCGGATTTAGGAATTTAATTATAAAAGAAGAATAGTGAAATCTTAATTTAATTATAAAAACTTGGTTGCAGGCGGGGCGGGCAGGCCCTCAGGCCAAGCCCAGTTTGTAATCTTTAACTATCAACATTTTATGTAAATAATAATTTTTTTGCAAGGATTTGTATCGTGAGTATTTTGAATTTTACAAATTTATATTTTCAAAAATTGAAATCAGATTTAGGAATTTAATTATAAAAGAATAATGATAAAAATTTAATTTAATTATAAAAATAAGTTGATGGGCAAGCCCTCCGGGCCGGGCCCAACTTGTCACTTCTAACTGTCAGAATTTTATATATTAGCATGTAATATGTTTCTTATGTTTAGCAACACAAAATTGTTCTTATAGTTGCATCTAGATTACTATATATCTATATATTTTACAGTTGCCTTTAAATTGACTCTTTGTGGTTTGTGTATTTGTGACATATATAAGAGATAAAGAGTTGGAAAATATTTGAGTTGATACGTTTAATATTCTATCAAACACTTTATAGTTGAATAGGATAATATCAAAAGACCATTCATTAGTTTAATTACATAATAACAAATATTATTAATAGGTTTAACAATTTTCGATGCAGAAAGTTGTGGTATTATTAATTTGTTTGTTATATATTAAATTAAAACCTTTTTTGCAGTGATTAAATTTTATTATTTAATTTTTACGGAACGATAAATGTCATTTTTTAATTTTTATTTTTTAATAAAATTTAAAATTTAAATTCATCTATTTTCATTGTGTATATTTGGTAAATTGAATTGAACTGCATTTAATACAATCAAATATCTTATTATTTAAACAAAAACTTAATTAAAAAGTATATATCATAACAATCAATAATCAAGAGAGATGACAGACAAAATAAATTAGATAATAAGGTGTTTTAATTGATATTTATGTTGGAATTGGTCGTCTGATCTGAAATTCGAAATTTGAAATCGTTTAAAATTTTGTATTTAAATATGGATGGTGGGAAAAGAATTTCTTTTAAAAATCGAATTTTAATTTTTAAATTGAATAATTAAATGACCGTTTGTGGTGGCAGATATAAAAGAATAATTAATTAATAAATATGATTTTAAAATTCGAAATTTTAATTGGATAATCAAGTGTTTTAATTGCTTTTTATGTTGGAATTAGTCGTCTGATCTGAAATTCAAAATTTGAAATGGTTTAAAATTTTGAATTTAAAATGGATGGTGGGAAAAGAAATTCTTTTAAAAATCGAATTTTAATCTTTAAATCGAATAATTAAATGACCATTTGTGGTGGCAGACAAGACATTGAATGTCCCACTGCCCATCACATTGGTATCCAAAAAGAAATTAGCTGTTTTAATTGCTTTTTATGTTGGAATTGGTCATCTGATCTAAAATTCGAAATTTGAAATGGTTTAAAATTTTGAATTTAAATATGGATGGTGGGAAAAGAATTTCTTTAAAAATCCAATTTTAATTTGTAAATCGAATAATTAAATGACCATTTGTGGTAGAAGACATAAAACAATAATTAATTAATAAATATGGTTTTGAAATTCGAAATTTTAATTGGATAATCAGGTGTTTTAATTGCTTTTTATGTTGGAATTGGTCGTCTGATCTGAAATTCAAAACTTGAAATGGTTTGAAATTTTGAATTTAAATATGGATGGTGGGAAAAGAATTTCTTTTAAAAATTGAATTTTAAAATTTAAATCGAATAATTAAATGACCATTTGTGGTGGCAGACATAAAAGAATAATTAATAAATAAATATGGTTTTGAAATTCGAAATTTTAATTGGATAATCAGTTGTTTTAATTGCTTTTTATGTTGGAATTGGTCGTCTGATCTGAAATTTGAAATGGTTTAAAATTTTAAATTTAAATATGCATGGTGGGAAAAAAATTTCTATTAAAAATCGAATTTTAATCTTTACGCGCAAGAACTAGGACGCATCTGAAGCTCAAAACGCCTACATTTTTTTTATTATATAGTTATTTTGTTTTTAAACGTTGAAACAGATAATGACATTTGTAAAAACTCGCACCGTTAATTAAGGTATTTAGTTAATTATTTATACAAAATTAGGAAATGATTCCATAATTGACCCTAATAATTATTTATGAGGCTTAATAATCATAATAAGTGGGTTAGAATGCGGAAAGTCATTTTTCGGAAGAAAAGTGCAAATACCGGTTCTACTAGTCGGTATAAATGCGTACCGAAAAAGTACCCCGGAAAATTAAAATAAGTGCATGATAATTACTAGAATAATATGTTGGACTTTTAAAACGAGTTTCAAGTCCAAATAATGAGAACTGGTGCTAGAAACCGGTACTGTCTTTGAAAAGCGCGTACCAGAAATGTGCTCAGAAAAATATAATAAAAATATGATAATTCTTAGAAAATTATGTAGTTTCAGAATCCAAAGTTTGGGATTAAAATGCTAAGCGTAGCAATTAAAGTTAATACTGTGTGCATAAGTGAGTTTTGGCTATAAATACACTTACTAAGGGCACATTGCCCTAGATACCAGAATTCCTGCGTGAGAAGAGGCTGACCAGTTGCTTGAGCACTGTTCCATTGGCCTCCTTCACCTTCTCTTGAGCCAAGTTGGGACCTTTGAGCATTGATCCATCTCTTTTCTTCTTGTAAACACTTGAGAGCATCATTGTTGAGTGAAAGGAGAGCCTTTTAGTGAGTGTCCAGCTGCTGTGAGAGGTGTGAGAGAGCTGTGTTTTCTGTTCTTGAGGGGTGTGACCTTTTGTTGGCATTTTGATGCTCCAAGATGCCTTCTTGTTGAGTGAAAGACCTACCTTCTTGTTCATTTTCGTGCATCTTCCTTGAGTCAGACTTAAGGGACTGTGTTGAGCTCCAAGAGCATCTCCATTCTGAGTTTCGAGCCTTGGTATGTTGTACCAACCTTTAACTTGAGTTTTAAGGCTTAAAAATGGTACCTTGAAGCATCTAATGACTAAAAGATGATAACTTGTTGTTGGGTAATGTTGAACACGCCTAGAAATGCATGATTATATGTTTAAAATCGGTAAAAAGGGAACCTTTAAGGGATATCTTCACGAAAATGCAGAAACTGCATTCTTTCGTGAAATATCCGGATATTTGTCGAACAGATATCCGGATATTGGATATCCAGATATGTGGTTTTGGGATATCCGGATATTGGATATTCGGATATGTGAATCTGTATATCCGGATATTGCATATCCAGATATGGACAGTGAGATATCCGGATATTGCATATCCGGATATGGTCCCGAGGAATATCCGGATATTCTGGGATTTCATAGAACAGTAGCTGTGTTGAGTGTACAGTAGGCTATTGGGGGATTATGGACCCTAGATTGATGAAGTTGAACTTCTGCATTTAATGGACTAAGCCAGAATCATGGGATTAAGGGCTTGTGGCTTTGTTGGAAGCTTTAAGACTTGAAAACGTAATGAAAAGGCGTTGTCTTTAATTTGTATGCATGTGGTACATGTTTATTGATTTATATTTGGTCCATATCAGATTGTGATCTGCTGTGATTGGACTTTGATCTTGTGGCATTGGATAGCTAGCTTAGAGGTAAGCTTTAAGACTTGAAAACGTAATGAAAAGGCGTTGTCTTTAATTTGTATGCATGTGGTACATGTTTATTGATTTATATTTGGTCCATATCAGATTGTGATCTGCTGTGATTGGACTTTGATCTTGTGGCATTGGATAGCTAGCTTAGAGGTAAGCTTTCGTGTCCTCGGTTTAGCCATGTTGTGGTTCCACCATGTCCCATGGGGATATGGTATATGCATGTTGTGTTACATGCTTTTGATGTTTTGGAAATGCTGTTGAGCTATTGTATGTTAGTGCCTTGTTGATATGCATGGAGGTGTTCCACCTATACGGTAAGCCTAAGTATGTAGAACATACAAGAGGGTGAGGCTGTGGGTTTGGTGCAAGCGGTGTTCCTTGTACTACATGTAGGGAATAGACGTATTCCTACATTTCTCTGGCCAGTAGATAGTGATTACACACATGCCATAGATATCTGTTGCACTACATAGTTTTGGAACTGATAATGATATAAATGCTTTTAGAACTTATATTGCACATGTAAGTGAGCTTGGGGTGGAAGATCCTTGAGGACCCCTTGTCTTACTGAGATTTCTAGTTTAGAGATCTCACCCCACGTTTGGGGAATTCTTATTTCAGGGTCAAGTAATGTTGAGACCTCAGGCGGCAAGAGGCCGGAGCTGAGTTAGATTGCTGTTATATTATGCTGCCATGATTGGATGCTGGATTTGCATGTTGTTTATATGCTTATAGCTTCAGTTATGTTTATGGAGTTTTATGCTGAGACTCGTTGTTTACTATGTTTATTTGGTGAGCATGGGGATTGTCCATGACACATAGTATTGTTATGTCTTGATTATGTCTTGAGTCTTTTGGAGTTGTAATAATGTATCAGGATATTGTCCGGATTACTTGATGCAATGCCGTGATTTAGATACACACTTTATCTATATATATTGAGGTATTTCAGTAGATGTTTTATTGCAATTTACATACAGACGTTATTTTGTGAAATTGATTAAGTAATCAAGTTGGTAATGGATAATGACGTCATAATTGAAAAGAAAAAGAATATTCCGTATTTTTAATTAAGCACCGCTTAATACGATGTAATGTTAATATTCCGGGTATACACGGGGTGTTACAACATTTGTCTTTCATGACCAGAAATTGCGACGCATTGATGAAATGACTTTTACTCCCTCAAAAAGCAAAACATATATTTAATTAAATTACCGAATAAGTAATTAAAATTTATAATTTTACGAATAAGTAATTTTGTAAATTTTAAATTTTTATTACCCAAAACTATAAAGTGAAAGCGCACATGTTCTGACCATCAATTTTAAATTTTAAATGACTTCTATCTTAATGACGTTTGTCCTATGTATCTTAATTCCATCCTGCAATTCGAATACGGCACTGTCATTTCCGCACACTGAGTTTTTTTGATCTCGCGGACTTTTCTTTTCTATTTTTTTGGTATATTTGGGAGTATCTCTCTTTTCTCTTCACTTTTCCGTTGAAGCACGTCTATATACATATAAAGGAGAGTTTAAAAAGTTCTTAATTTATCTTCTCTTTTCTCTTAATCAAAAGTTCTTCCAAGCAAGTTGGGCGCTGTCATGAATAAACATCAATCAGATTTCCAAACTCCCCAAAATAAGAGAAGAAGGACGGACCATTTAAAAAATATTCTGAGTGATTCTTCGACCTCAGGCTGTCGTGTGTTGTCTCCCTTTACTGGTAAGTGTGAAACGCTATCCTTCGACCTGTTCATGGTTCGTATGTTTATTTTCTGTTACAAAAGTTTCTTTGTTGTTCATTTCTTTTTACAATGCTTACTATGAACATAAGTTGCACTTCTTTTTTACTCCTTTCACTATGAACATAAGCTGCTTTTTTTTTTCAGTCACTATAAATAAATATATTTCTTCGTATGCAGACTTTGATAAGTTGCTTTTGTTTGTCATATTGTAGAGAATCTATCTTCTTTGTTGATTTCCTTTAGTTGTTATGCCTATTTTTCTGCTAATTTTTTATTGTTATGCAGATTCAGTATTCGAGGCACAATCAGTATATTATTCCTTGTCATTTTTCAGAGTCAAAGGTTTTTCATTGTAATTCTGAATTATTCATCTGCCTAAACTATATAATTCCCTTCAATAATTTTTTCTTTTCCAAATATTGTTTATATATTGTTTATGATTCATTTCGAACAGCAGCAAATACTAATAGTGCATGGCGGACGATATTTTACAACTGTTGTGAGTATCGGTTGGGCATATTTCTTATTATATTGCTGTCAACATGACATTTATATTTTTTTATTGGAGATTTTGTTGTCAACCATGGAATTTACTGTGTTTAAATTATTATATTCTTTTTTTTGTTCCTACCTTAAAAGTTACACGTTTATGTCATACGAACAAATCGATTTTCTTATTAATTCGTTTACGGGACAAACAAACCGGTTTTTTTTCCCCATGCATCACACGGGTAATCAACTAGTATATATATATATATGTGTGTGTGTGTGTGTGTTAGAAACACGGTCATTAGAACAAACGAAATTAGAATACTCTGTTTAATCAAATTCCAATTTTTGATAATTTCAGTTTTTGTTTTATACTCTTTTCCCACCTATCAAGTTTATAATTCAAATTTAAAAAGTTTGAATGATATACATTAAATATTCCCCCCAATAGATATAATAAATAATATTATTAATAAGCTTAACAATTTTTTTTTGCAAAAAGTAATGAGAAACATTAAAATAGTCCGTAAAATACTTAATGGCCAACATCTTTTTACGATGCAGGAGTTGAATGGTCAGTGGTCACTGAATGGTCATTCATTTTTATAGTTATTAAATTTTTATATTTTATTTTATACAGAATGATAGATGTAATTTTTTTATTAATTTTACATATTATTCGAAAAAAGAATTTTTTTTATCTTTTAATTTATAATTTTTAGATTAGATTCATATATATATATATATATATTAAAAATATTTATGTTGTTTACGAAATATATATATATATGTTAATTGATTTTTTTAAGAAAATAGTATTTTTTTATGCAGCATTAATATGGTTAACAATTATCCATGTAGAAAGTAATGGAATAATGTCTGCAAAAAAAAGTAATGAGATAGTAAATGAGTTGTCTGCCACCAACAATTTTTCAAATGTTTTCCCACCCTTTAAAATTCAAATTCAAATTCAAAATTCAAATTCAAATTTAAAATTCAAAATTGAAAATCAAGATTTCAGAAAGCAGTTAGATATTATTAATTTGGAAATTCCAATGCAAAAAGTAGAAGGACATTAAATGAGTTGTCTGCCACCAACAATTGTTAACATATTTTCTCAATTGAATTTAATTACAAATTTGATTTTATTTAATATTTTTCTTTTTATTATTTTTTACCAAATAATGAAAGGTTTTAAATATTTTGTAGTGTGAACATCAAGCTGAAAGTGAAGGAGAAAGCGACGCGTCAGCAAATTTGCCAAAGAATGACATTCCTTTAGAATATAAGATTTGTTTTTTTTTTTTTTGAAAAAAAGTAATTTTTTTTTTTTTTTGATAACAAAAAAGTAATTTTTTGAATTACACTGAATCAAGGTCAATAAAATTTCCAACTTTAAATATCTATCCATAAGAACCAAAAGATTGAATCAAATTTAAACTTTTTTAGATTTAAATCGTAGGTTGGGATGTTTTTAGTAGTTAGAGATTTGATTAATTCCTACGTTGAGTAAACAGTAGATTAGATGCAGCGTTTTGATGATAGATGTTCCCCAATACACCGTCTTCCAAATTCAAATTTAAATTCAAAAAATGACAATGTAGAAAGAAAAGAAAAGAAACAGAAAGAAATAATATGTTAAGATTTGTTGACATCTAAATTTCCAAAACGATATACTATCAGTTGTTAAGATATGTTTTTTGAATTATTCAATGAGTCAGATTATAATTTTTGTTTACTCAGTCTTTGTTTGAGTAAAATCGAACTTGTAAAGTTAAACATTTAAAAGACGAACCAAAACATAATCAAAGATTGGATTAATCATTTGATTATAAACATTTAAAAAAAACCAGTGATGAGCATCTCAACTTTGCGCAAGCAAATGAAATGGTTTAAACAATATAGTAAGATAAAAAAAAAATTGATGCCAATTTTTACAAACACAAATATAAATCAGAAAATATGTAACTCCTTTTCAAGCTTTATTTCTTTCGCAGTTCGGACAGCTGAAAAATTAAATTCTCCAGCAATAGAACAATGAGAATTAATCATTGGTGTCAACATAGTAAGAGAAACATCACCAACGTCAGCACTATCACAGGTCTGACTCTTAACATCCTATAGTTTTGTAAAAAAAAATAAAAATAAACAGTACGTCAAGATGTTATGAATTTTTTTTGTTCAGAACATAAATTTTAATTCAAATAATGGGCTACCGCAGCCTTTTCAGGTTCCGACGATACAATTTTGTTTTCGCGAGCAGTATCAAAATTTGTTTCCTCCTATGATATACAACAACAAAGAACAGCCAAGAAAAAAAGATTAAGAAAGTTGGACATCCAACAAAAATAAATATGCAGCCTACATTTGGATCGATCAGAGACTTAATGAACATTGAGTTTAGATCTTTCTGCTTCACATTTATCTTAAACAGCATTGACTTCTCATTCAAAACATTTTGTTCTTCTGGAAATTGATCCAAATCCGCACCCTATAAAAAAACAAAAAACAAAAAAGTAAAACAAAAGAAATAAAAAGGATACAAAATGTTATCAAATTCCAGCGCTAACAGTGATCAATAAACGACAAAAAAAAAAATATGTTAAGCATTTAATAGGATTGATAATACACACCCTCTTAAAATGTCGCTCGCGCGGTTCACCAGCAGATATTCCCAACAATGTAACACAGTCTCGATCTAACAGAAGAAATGATGCAGAATCAGTGTTATCCACAACTCTGACCTGAACACTAAATCTATAGTATTGCGAAATTGTATATCAGCAACAAATATCAACGTGATGGATTAAAGAAAAATTATAGACCAAGAACAACATATTACCTTGGATAATAATCATCCCAATATTTTTGGCAATTCTTACAGTACCACTTATCAAAATCCTCACAAACAGAAAATGGACATTTCTTGCAAGACTTGTACCACCAGTTGTATTTGCTCTCAATAGATTGTATAGTCCCATACGTGATGCATGTCGTAACCTTAAATACAGTCATCACACTAAAAAATGAAACACAAGAATACAGAGTTGATATAATTCAAGAAAAGAGATTAACAGACTTAAAATATTTACCTCACCACAAAGCTTAACATCACTGATAGACTTCTTTTCAGTCTCCTTAAGAAAATCATTTTCGAACGAATATGAGGACTGAGTAGACAACTGAGTCAACCTCATACTACTTTCCACACCATCAGTTGAAAGACTATAAAGAAAAAATTGTTAACACTGTAAGTGAATAACCAAATAAACACTATCAGAATAAATTATGTTCGAGAAGAAATATCACACCGTTTTTTGAACTCAACAATCTCTGGCACCTTTGAATCAATGACAATCTTTGTTGTGTATTTTGTATTGGTTAAACCGACCTTACCTATTAAATAGAAAAAATCGAATAAAATCATAATACAAATGTCATAATGGAAACAAAAACGATTACGACGTTATGAGTATAACCAATAAAAACAGAAAAAAAAAACATACCCCTAAAATATTTGATCCTTCCCAGCTGAACTATTAAGATGTTATGAGGAGTGTCGCTGTTTTCCAAAAATGATTGCACCTCATCCACATAATGCTCCCAAAAAGTGCATTCCAGCTTGTGACCCCTACATATGAGTTGCAGCAAGAACAACGTTACACACGAAACATATAAGCTAACAAATCGTTCATTTTTTTTGTTTTTCTATCTAACTCTAACATTTCAAATACCTCTAGTTGTCAAGCTCTAACACAACCATTTTCGTTTTCCTACCAGAAACTACACGTTCGCAAACTTCCCCAATTCCTGAAATTAAACCAATGACGTCTACAAAAAAAAAAAAGGGCAGCAAAGAGTTCGTAAAAAAAATGCAAAAATTAAAAAATGAAAACAGTTAGGAAAAATATATTACCCACTAAATAAGGAGAGTCAGATGATTCTTTCTCAATGATGTTATAATCAAAAAAAATCACATTGACTCCAAGTAAGATCACAATCAACAATCGATTTAACATCAGTCCTCAAGTTGAAGGACAAACGATACTGATGCTTGGTTGGCCTGAACACATCGCTATTGAATCAAACTCCAAATTTTTTTATAAAATATCACTCTCCTTCATGGATTTTCTTCCGCACCGGCAAAGAACCTTTGACAGTGGCGTGGATCCTACCACCCTACAAAAGAACGTAGCCAACCCCCATGAATAACGTTAATTAAAATGATCAGAACAAAGATGGAAGATTTAAAAAATGCAGACAACTACCTGTTCATCCAATAAAACCATTTCAACATTGTCGTCAAAATCTCTACATTGATAGTTCGGAACTTTCCAAGCCCGAACCACCTTCACCGTAATCCTCCAGTCCTCCTTGGCAGGATTGACATCCTTCAGAAAATCATATTTTGAAAACATATTCGTAAGACGAAAAAAGAGAGGACGAAGAAGCTATTTCGTTGAGGGTGTATGTTTGAACAGCTGACATGCGACAGAGGCAAAAAAAGAAAAAATGAACAAAAGAAGAAAATCGCCCCAAGCATTCGCATAGAATACATAGAAGCAGATGCAATTTTTAAATTTTTTAACAATTCCAATGGAGAAAGTAGCTCAACATTAAATGAGTTGTCTGCCACCATTCAGATTTCAAAATTTAAATTTAAACTTTCAACTACAAAATTCAAATTTAAATGAGTTGTCTGCCACCTACAATTTATAACAAATCTTGACTATTGATTTGAGTTATGAAATCTTGTCCATCGATTTTCATTGAAAATTAGATTTTCTTTTATATTTTTTTATTCACTGATTTACCAAAGAAGGAAAGTTTTTAAAATTTCGTAGTGTAACTGTAAATGCAAAGCTGAAAGTGAAGGAGGAAGCGACACGTCAGCGGACTTGCCAAAGAATGGGTTTGTCTTAGAATATAAGATAGGATTCATATATAATACAAACCATCTAAAGACTAAAATAACAAAGTCCTTGACAAAAGTTATCAAACAGTCAAGTAATTATTTTGAGAAGTACATAATCTTTTGTTAATTTTGCACCCGGCTTTTCTTTTATAATATTTTCAGATAATTCCTACATAGCTATAGGTTTAGAATGAAAATCATATAAATAACCTCAAATTAATAAAGAAAATGGATTAAAATGTAATTATATAAATATTTAATTTAAGCGGATAAATTATAATTCGATTCGGAGAAGCGGTAGATACAAGACACTATGCAATTTTTTCCATGTCATTTTTTAGTAGATATTAATACAAAAATCACATATCATATTCTAGTCATATTAGAGTGTCTAATTAATCTAATTAAAAATTATCACTCCTATATACAAAAAAAAAAAAAATTATCACTCCTATCATATATATATATATGCTAATCAATAAAGAATAATGATATACATAAAATAATAATAATGATATATGAGAAAAAAATGATTAATGCATATATGCTCATGCTTTTCATATTTTACATAAATGTTAATTTCTTAAATTGTCTTTCTTTTTTCCTTATATCATAATTCCTTAAATATAACAATGAGTTGAATCTTATCACTTGATTGTGATGTACCTTAATTCTTTATTATTAAATACCTATATAATAATAATAAGATTCATATATAATACAAACCATCTAAAGACTAAAATAATAAAGTCCTTGACAAAAGTTATCAAACAGTCAAGTAATTATTTTGAGAAGTACATGATCTTTTGTTAATTTTTTATACCCAGCATTTCTTTTATAATATTTTCAGATAATTCTCACTTCTTAACACCCGTAGTCAGGAAAATACTTTTAGTATTATGGATGTACCGATTACTCGGTATATCTTTTATCAAATATAAAAAAAATAATACATTTACATTTTCTTTATTTTTATAGTTTTTTTATTTCATATCTTTATTTTTTTATTTTAGTAAAGATATACCTATATATATTCGTTGTACAAAGATGAACTTCATCGTCAGGCGCTCTCCTAGCAATTATTTCTAGTAAAATTTTTTAAACAATCTCGGGTTCGAGTAATCAATTTATAACAGTGGTAATGCTAACCAGTTTATATGAGCCAGAAACTCAGATAGGAAGCCCGTACAACCATACTTAACGAAAGTTCATAAAATAGTTATTAGAGGATATTGTGTTTTGCATGACATGCCGATTATTCATTTGATCAAGATAGCAGAGTCAATGAATTATTGGTTCAAATATACATCATTGATTAAATCGAACTTATATAAAAATAAATAATAAATGTAATAATAATATTATTATAAATTATAATTGGAAAAAGTTTACAAGGATGTAAATTTGTATCATTTTAAGTGAGAGAAAGAGATAGATAAAAGAGGAGAGAGTGGACAAAAAAATATAAAGGTGTGGGTCCCACCTCTTTATGAGAGTGAAAGGATATAAGTTGTGCCATTTAAAAGGACAAACACTTTTTCCATAATAATTTGATGTGACTTAATAATTGGTATTACAAATTTGCAAGAACAATGCAAGGGAATAAATCCATTCATTTTAAAATTTAACGTCATATAAAATTTTTTGTGAATGATCCTCCTGAGGACTTCTTGACATCAAATTTGGAGGTTTGGCTTAGGAGAAATCTGTTGGGGGAACTGGAAGCATATTAAGGTTTTCAAGTGGTTGGGTATTTTCATTGCTATACTGTAGGTGTACATAAGATGTATCTCATGGAGGGTGAAGTATGTTGATATATGGGGTGTCCATAGTGGCAATGGTAGAGACCATGGCACTAGTAAAGTTTCCCATGGTGCATAAAGGGGGTGTGTGTATGGCAAGGATGGCTCTACCAAGTGGGCAGAGTAACAACATAGTAAAGAGTGGGGAAGAGGATCCCCCCTCCATGTGTGAGGGGGGTATTTAGAGAGGAGAGTCCTCTTTTCATGGGGGAGACCGTTGGTCAGCCCATGAGCTGTCTCCAAGCCATGTCTTATCCTTAGACAAGACATGTTGCCCACTGTCAGTGTACAGGGGCAGCAGTGCAGGGATAGGGAAATGTCCTAGTGGTGAGCTTCTATGACTTGCCATGAGTGTCGTCTAGAATGTTCTAGACAATGGGCTTGGGATATTGGACCCAACTGGTGGGCTTAAGGTGAGTAGTATCTAGAATAGAAGCCCTCCAGTTTGGTAGCTTGCGGGGCAGGGTGCCAAGATATATGGCAGCTTAGGCCGGATACCCGTAGTGTGTAGTGTTCCAAGCAGGATACAATGTAACCGATCGGTATTATGTCGGCCTTCATGAGTTATTTATTTGTTGTCATCGAGTATGAATTGTTTGGTTGGCTGTGCTTGAGTGCTTCAAGAGAATCTTCCATTATGGCTTGCAATTGTGTTGAACTTATGTTGTCTTCAAAGATGCGCCTTGTTATTGAGGAAGGACTTCAAATGTTGTTGAAGCAACACTAATTTAATTGTAAGAAAAAGCTAGCGAGCCCATGTTGAATCAAATAGCCTGGAGATGTTGACAACTAGAAAAAGAATGTCCTGATGATCTGATAAAATAAAGTCGACAGGATTGCAGATCCGAGCTTCGTGAGAAAATAAAGTAGTAGTTGAGATCTTATGGAGAGGATGATTTTTTCCAAAATAGAGAGTGGTTGGGTCTTCATAGATGATAAATATATATACTCCTTTCTTTAACAACAAAACTCGGCGATATGAATGTATAATAAATAATGCCCAGTGACTTGGGTCTTTGATGTCCGGTTGCTCCAATTTAAAACCCGCAACAACTAATACAGTAGTGTATAGATGACGATAAAAATGTGCCTAGATGGGACGTTGGCTAGACGCTGGCCATCTAAGACTTTTGCTAAGGGGTATCACATCTCGGACTTTGTTTACCGAGGGTGAGAACCGTCCCTGCCTTCACAATTAATTACCCGGGGTGAGAACCGTCCCGACCTGCGTAATTAATTACCGGGGGTGAGAACCGTCCCGACCTTCATAATGTACCGGGGGTGAAAACCATCCCAAACTTTGTTTGCCGAGGGGTAGCCCATCTCGGACTTTGTTTACCGGATGGAAAGGCACCATCCAGGATTTTGTCATATGGCGTTTTTGTCCCGGGCTACCGGTCTTCAAATATAGAGATACGTTTTTGTCCCGGGCTACCGGTCTTCATTATAGAGATACATTTTTGTCCCGGGCTACCGATCTTCATTATAGAGATACATTTTTATCCCGGGCTACCGGTCTTCATTGTATACCGGGGGTGAGAACCATCCTGGCCTTCATTGTTTGTTTAAGCAACTCATATGAAATTTATAATCAAATGAGAGAACATAGATGAACAAAGAGAATCATATATATGACGAGATGTTATTGCCGTATATTAAAAATAAAACCTGATAGTGTGAGTTTCTCTGGACACTTTGGCGTGTAGATGTTGGTTTGATAACTTTGAATAAGTTGGAAAATGCTGGTCTTCCTGTTGGTGGGATGAAATGATGGTCTCTCTGTTGGGCGGGCTGAAATGCTTGTCTCCCTATTGGGGGGCTGAATTGTGGGTCTCCCTATTGGGCGGGCTGAAATGCTTGTCTCCCTGTTGGGAGGGCTGAATTGTGGGTCTCTCTGTTGGGCAGGTTGAATACTTGTCTCCCTGTTGAGAGGGCTGAATTGTGGGTCTTCCTGCTGGGCGGGATGAAATGCTGGTCTCCCTGTTGGGCGGGCTGAAGTGCTGGTCTCCCTGTTGGGCGGGATGAAATGCTGATCTCCCTGTTGGGCGAGATAAAATGCTTGTCTCCCTGTTGGGAGGGCTGAATTGTTGGTTTCCTTGTTGGGCGAGATGAAATGCTTGTCTTCCTAATTATTGTAGCTTATTGTTGTGGTTGTGAAAGCTTTGAATTTTAAGGGGGTGTATTAGATTAGGATTTTAAAAGACTTTTTTGAGATAAAAAATCTTACAGATTTTAAAAGACATTCTAGAATTGGAGAGACTTTAAAGATTTTTTTAAAAGACTTTTTTACAATCAAGATTTCATAAGATTGAATTTTAAAGGATTTTAATAGAATTTATAAGATTTGAAAGGACAATATGGATTTATAAGATTTTAAAAAAACCGTATAAATTTTTAACAAACATTCAAAATTACAAGAGTCAATAAAAAAATAACAAAGAAAGGCAATGAAATTAATATAAAAAAGTAAAACCTAATATAATTTTCTCAATCAGTAAAATATAATATAATTTTTAACAAACAATCAAAATTACTAAGCAACAACTCTTTACATATCTAAAGTTATACTAGTCCTCCACGCATTAACATTTTCTCGTTCATGCTCTTGAGTTTGACCAATGGGTTGAAAATTATCTTCTTCATTTGGTATCAAAGCTATGCATATATGATTATAAAATCTAATTTTTTTAATTATTAAAATAATTCTAAATTTGCATATAGAACCTAAAGTTCATGATAAATTTTTGTTTGGAATTTTTTGCAATTGATCTTGAAAACCTTGGGATTTTTGTTCGATGTGATGAGAGTTTTCTAACCATATATCATATGCATATTTTCATTGAATATTCTAAGAAAATTTCAAATCTGAAACTTTGGATTTTATTATATGAAAGTTTAGAAAATTTCTCAAATTTTTTTCAATCGATACATTGAAACCTTAAATTGGTTTGGGGCTTTTTGAAGAATAATTATTTATTTATCTATTGACACAAAAATTGTTTGAAATCATTTCCTATAGTGAAGAAATTTCGTTCATGAATGTATTATTATGAAATATAGGGTTCATATTATGAAAGTTTCAATCTTTGATTAAATTGATATTGTTTCATTGATGTAAAATGAAAATTGGTTTGAGAGTTTTAATTCCCTGTTATTTTTCCACTATTTTATATTGTTTTTAATACAAAATTCACACTTTTTTGTGCCAAGAAAAACTGCGACCCATAGCTTGAAAAATAACTTTTTAAACTTATAAAATTTCTCAAAAATGACTCAAATATATGTTGTTTTTGAGATAGATTATAGTAAAGTCTCGTTGGTTTGTTGTTTCTGGGTTTTGTAATGAAAATCGCTCAAAAATATTTTGATGAAGCTCCTATGGAAGAACCCGATTTCGAGCGGGTCAACCTGCCAAAGGAAGAGGAAAACACTGTAGTAGAGAGATCTCAAGAAATCTTAGAGATTAGGGTAAGATTGTGAGAGAGGCATCCTAATTATATTTTTCACTAAAAAGTCTTACGAAATCCACACTAATAGAAAATCCATTTAAATCGTCGGATTTTTGAATACCACGAGATTGTGATTTCATTGTTTAAAATCCTAATTGAATACCAATGGATTTGGACGGATTCTAAAGTAATCTTTTAAAATCCTAATCGAATATCACGTGACTTTATTTTAATCCATTAAAATTCTAATCGAATACCAATAGATTTTATTATCCAAAAATAATCTATTAAAATTTTTTGAAATCTCAATCCAATACTATAATTGTCAAATTTGCCCTGTAATTAATGTTGGATTGCACGTGATTTTGTTTTCAAAATTTGAAAGTGTCTTTGAAAAATAACGGGTCTCACGAGTGAGTATATATATATATTTACATATATATTTGGAAGCTTTATTGATTTGCTTTGTGTGCACGCACGGTTTTGAATGTGCCAATCACCGCCTTCAACTTCAACACCCAACAACATTCATTCACTCTGCACCATGATGTATGTTAGTTTCACCATCTGATGATGGTGCTGAAGACAAAACCCTGATGGCTCCTCGCGCCGATGAATATGAACAAGAAAACCTCTTCGCCACCGACGAAGAAGACGATGACGACGTGGATGAAGGCTTCAAAGAGGACATAGCCGCGCTCGCCAGAGCCTGCACCATTGCGGGGACCCGCTGTGACGGCGATTTCACCTCCTGCGGTGATCTCACCATTCACTCAGACCAAATTCACGCCGAGGACCCGCTCTTGGCCGCCGGCGACGCCATTGCACCCGTCACCGATGGCTTTGGCTTCGACTCCGACTCTGATCTTCCCCCTAAGACCACAGCTTCCATCGACGGCGAGGACGATTTTGCTGCGACAGACCGTGCTATTTTTAATCGGTTTTCCACCTACAACGAAGGTCCTCATGAAGGCGGAATGGGAACACCAGCTGATGGGGATATTCTTAACAGCTCGATCTCTGACACATCCGATGATGGTGAATTATGTCCTGTTTCTCAATCTCCTAATATGGCCACCAATTTGCGTGGTTTTGTTGAGAGTTTTATATCTGATCCCTGCAAATTAACCAAATTACCACTGTCGGCTCAGGCTTTTATTGATGCCATCAAGAAGAATAGGTCTCTCCAGAGATTTCTTAGACGTAAGTTGACAGAGTTTTATATCTGATCCCTGCAAATTAACCAAATTACCACTGTCGGCTCAGGCTTAGGCTCGCACTGATTCTCAATGCCTGAAGAGATGGAAGGTGTTATTTCCTGATCAAATTCCTTTGCTTCAAAAGGCAAGAAAGACTCTAAAGTCTTATCTTGCTATTAACTTTGTCGATCGAGAATCTGAACGCCCGCCCCTTGCACTGGATGACTTTCTTCCTTTATGTATGTTAGTTTCACCATCTGATGATGGTGCTGTGAATCTCCCCAGGAAGCGGAAGAGGAAGTCAAGCAGAATAACGCCTAAAAAACAGGTAAATGAAGCTCGACACTGTCCCAAGTAAGTACAAGATGTAGTATTTTTAGCTGAACAATAAACAACGTGAGTGCAGGATGGTATGACATGGCTTCTGAACCCTCCAGAACAAGACCTGCAATTGATTCTAGCTGATAATGGCTTCGACGTGTGGATTGTTAACACTAGAGGAACCAGATATAGCCGCCGACATACCTCATTGGACCCCTCTAACCCGGTTGGTTTTTTAGTTTTCTTTTGAGGTGGTATTGTGTTTTTGCTTTAATAATGTCATGGTTATATTTTCATCCGTTAAAGTAACACTTTGTTTTTTGCTTTAATAGTGTCATGGTTTTATTTTTATTTGTCAAAGTAACATATTTATGTAAATATGACATGCTTTTTGGAATTGGTCTTTTGATGAACGGGTTACATATGATCTACCTGCAGTGTTTGATTATGTGTTCAGCCAAACTAGGCAGAAGATTAATTACGTTGGCCATTCTTTGATACTGCATTACATACTTTATTTTGTTCATTTTGAGGGGAGGATAATTTTAAAGTCACATTATCAATTTTAATCATTAGTCCTATTATAAATTAATAGACTGGTTCTAATAATCATAATTTAGAACAAACAATTTTTCTTTTCAATTTTATTTTATTTTTTGTTTAACTTAGAAAAAGAGAGAGTAGAACTTGAGTTATTTTGAGCAAACATACTACCAGCAAAATCTGGGAAATATAAATGAACTTTAGTGCACAATTCCTCTGAAACTGGAAGACTATGTTTGGCAGGGAACTTTAATAGCTTTGGCTTCTGTTATGGATATGAATATCATATCCCAACTACCTATCAAAATATCTGGTGAGATACATAGTCATCAACATCTCAACAACTCCAAACAGCCAAATAGCACAAAATAAGGATCACATCCCAACAGAAGGGGAGTTGAATCCTACTATAATTGGGGAATCTCAAAAGGCCCAAGCCTAGGAAGGTAATCCTATAAATAAGAGCCTAAGGACCCCAGGTAAGGACTCAGAACTATTTACTACTTCTGCCCACGTTGTGCACTCACCCACCTCTTGGCTATAAGTCTATTGCTTGTGCGCAGTGATTCGAACCTCGGCTATAAGCCTAGTATACAGTTGATATACACTATCTCTCAGCGCATACCCTACGGTATAGCAATACGGTCTATCCAGGACCTAACATTGGCGCCGTCTGTGGGAACAATAAATTTTGACCTCCATTCCACGATGACGAACACCCGTTCGACATCTAGCACTGCCCAAATGCCGCCGCATCAATCTCAGCCTCAGCCCTATGGCATGCCTCAACACCAATCTGCATTGGAACAACTCCAATTGGACGCGAACCCGGTGCTGGTAGAGGTGCAGGTCGACACTCAGGGACCAACCCCCAGAACCCAACTCAATACGACAGCGGCCTCAGTTCACCCACCTCCACACAGTGAGCCACCGCGAGACGTGACCACGATGGCCATGAATGCAATCCTTCAAAGGTTGCAAGAGATGGAGAATAGATTCCTGACCCAATAGGGACTAGATGCCCAAAGAATGGCGACATTCGAGGCCGAACTGAGAAATCGCAACGTGGGAGGCCAACCCAGAGGAACCGGTCAGGTCGCAAACAACGGACCTCGGCATCAGAATGCTGAAGACCTCCGACATCAAAATGCTGAAGGCCAGCCTGGAAGAGATGGCCGTGCTGTTGATGGTGGCCCGCGACATCAGAACGCGGCCACAACTGAAGGACACGCACAGAATGTGCAGATCCCAAACTTCGACAACGACCGGAATGGTGGAGGCCCGGACGACAACCATGACGAGAACTACCTAGATGATGAGGAGGCTAATGATAGCCCATTCACTGAGAGGCTCATGAACCTGGCTATACCTCCAAGATTCAAGAGCACTAGAATACCTCCGTACGACGGAAGTCAGGACCCAGAAGCCCATTTAGCGGCTTTCAAGACCGAAATGTTGTTCAACGGGATCATTGGACCTATTAAGGCCAGAATCTTTGAGACAACATTGACTGGTCAGGCGATGACCTGGATAACCAGGCTCCCCAGGAACTCAATCGACTCGTTTAAGGACCTAGCCCGGACTTTCCGACTGAACTTTGCAACAAGCAAGGTGCATCCAATGCCGGCCTACGCTCTGGGAAGAATTCGGCAGAAAGAGAATGAATGGCTGAGGAAGTACCTCGACAGGTTCAAGGATGCCGCCCTCAAGGTCCGAGGTTTAACTGAAGCGGTGCACCTTCACTTAATCATCTCGTGATTAGATGGTGACTCTCCACTTGCGAGATCAATCTATAAGAACCCGGTGAATGATCTGGAGGAGTTCCAACGAAGGTCGGATAAATACATTGATGTGGAAGATATGCAAAAGGTCTACGTCGAGTCTCGAGGACGAAGTCCGACACGTCGGAGCCCGAGTAAGAAAAATAACAAAGAACGGGACCAGAAAGGATCCAAAAAAGGGAAGGATTCTCACGATAAGAGGTCGGACGATCGATCTCCAAGAAGGAAGTATGATGATTACACACCCCTGAACATGTCCAGATCCAGGATATGGAAAGAGGTGGCCCAGACCGAGATGCGCAACGTCGAGAGACCTCGACCACTCAAAGCCAAGAGCGGGATGGACAGAAACAAATACTGCGCTTTCCATGATCAAAACGATCACATCACGGATGACTGCTGGGACCTTCGAGATGCTATTGAAAAGCACGTCAGAGAGGGGAAGTTGAAGCAATATATCATCCGAACACAGGGAAAGAAAAATAATAAGCGACGACAAAGAAGCCGAAGCAGAAGTCGAAGCCCGAAGAGAGAAGACAGAAAGGATCAAAGACAAGACCGACCTGCCAAAGGCAAAGAGGTCGATGATAAGGACGAGGCCTTTCCCGAAGCCGAATTCGAATGCAACGTGATAAGTGGAGCTCTAGGTGGGGGAGGAGACTCGGCTAACGCCAGAAGAAAGTACCTAAAGGAGGTCATGTCTGTAAGAGACAGGCCGACCTTCAAAGGGGAAGACAGCAAACCTGCACCCCCAAGACTGTTCTTCACTCAGGAGGAACTAGCAATGGTCGTACCCGGACACACTGACGGATTGGCGATCACTGGAGTGCTAGTCAATTGCCGAGTGAAGAGAATCTTTATTGACCACGGAAGCTCAGCTGACATAATTCTCTGGGATGCTTTCCAGAGGATGAACCTGGATGAGAAGGACTTGAAACCATGTGTCACCGAACTGGTCGGGTTCAACAGAGCGGCGTCCCCTCTAAAAGGCTACATCGACCTAAAGTTGACCTTGGGCACGAAGGACTCGTTCCGAGCTGGAAGGGTTCGTTTCGTCGTGGTGGACACCTCGTCTTCCTACAACGTGATCATTGGCCGGCCTACAATCCATGAATGGGATATGCTGATCTCCACTAAACATCAAGCATTGAAAATGCCTGGGATGAACAACGAGATCGTCACCATAAGAGGTGATCAAGAAGAATCAAGAAAGTGCTACTATGAGACTCTACGAGTCCATCATGGAGGTCCATCATCTCCACCTCGGCTTAAAGAGGGAGGAGTTAAGGACCAATCACTGAAGGCATGTGGAAGCGAGGTCAACTTGGTGGAACTCGACGTGAGAGAGGAGCTCCTAGCACCTCGTCCAGAACCCCAAGGAGAGCTGGAGGATGTCGATATTGCAGAGAACGGCAAAGGGCACACCAAGCTAGGAAAAGGCCTAGATGCTGACTTCAAAGAGGAACTGGTTTCCTTCTTAAAGGAAAACCGCGACGTATTTGCGTGGAAAGCCTCGGAGATCCCAGGAATAGACCCAACTTTCTACTGCCACAAGCTCTCCATGTACCCCGGATCACAGCCAGTGTCCCAAAGAAGAGGAAGATAGGATCCGACCGACGTCAAGCCTTGAATGAGCACGTCGACGAGTTGCTAGAAGCCGGATTCATCAGGGAAATACAATATACCACTTGGCTGTCTAACGTGGTGATGGTAAAGAAACCAAGTGGGAAATGGAGGATATGCATGGACTACACCGACCTCAATAAGGTCTGCCCAAAGGACTCATACCCCATGCCGAGCATCAACCAGCTAGTTGACAATTTGTCAGAATTTCAGCTACTCTCATTTATGGACGCGTACTCTGGGTACAACCAAATCCCACTACACCCTGACGACCACGAAAAAATTGCCTTCATCTTTGAGAAGGGAAATTTCTGCTACAATGTCATGCCTTTCGGTCTCAAAAATGCAGGGGCGACATATCAGCGGATGATGAACCGCGTTTTTCAAGGGCAAATTGGGAGAAACCTAGAGGTATACATCGACGACATGATTATCAAGTCGTTGCACATATCGGCACACATAACCGACCTCAGGGAAACTTTTGAGCAACTGAGAGCTCGCAAGATCAGGCTGAACCCGGCGAAATGTGCTTTTGGGGTACCAGCTGGAAAATTTCTGGGCTTCATGCTTACCAACCGAGGAATAGAAGTGAACCCCGACAAATGCAGGGCCGTCCTTGAAATGAAGCGGCCCGAAAGCAAGAAAGAAATCCAACAGCTCACAGGACGTCTTGCGGCCCTGACCAGATTTTTGCCTAAATCGGCAGAGAAGGCTTTGCCTTTCTTCAAGCTCCTCAAAAAGGAAGCCGAGTTCGGATGGGGAGAAGAATGCCAAAATGCATTCGAAAATATTAAGAGTTGCCTGGCCACCCCTCCTGTACTGTCGAAACCAGAGCCCGGAGAAACGTTGATCTTGTACTTATCAGTGGGGGAAGAGGCCATCAGTGCCGCCTTGGTACGGGAGACAGACAAAGCACAACAGTCGATCTACTTTGTAAGTCGAACCTTGCAAGGATCTGAGCTTCGTTATCAGAAGCTCGAAAAAGTCGCATTTGCCCTGCTTACCACAGCAAGGAGGCTCCGACCTTACTTCCAGGGTCACCGAGTCATTGTGCGAACAAATCAGCCCATCAGGCAAGTACTTCACAAGCCGGACCTAGCTGGAAGAATGATCAACTGGGCTGTCGAGCTCTCTGAGTTCGACATATCATATGAGCCTCGGCAGGCGATTAAGTCTCAAGCACTGGCCGACTTCATCTTGGAGCTAACCCCATCCAATGAAAAGGGAAAAGAGAATGAAGATCTCTGGACAATACATGTTGATGGATCCTCGAACTCTAAGGGGAGTGGAGCTGGGGTGATCGTTGAGACCCCGGAAGGAGTGTCCATTGAGCATTCACTTCACCTGGCATTTCCGACCTCCAACAACCAAGCTGAGTACGAGGCGTTCATTGCCGGGATCGTACAAGCGAAAGAACACGGGGCTAGAAAGATAAAAATCATGAGTGACTCGCAGCTGGTTACCTCACAAGTTGAGGGAAAATATCAAGCCAAGGGTCCCCTCATGATGAAGTACCTCCACAAAGTTAAGGAGCTGCTAGCCGAGTTTGACGAGGTAGTAATCCAATATATACCTCGGAACGAAAATAATAGGGCCGACGTCCTATCCAAACTCGCCAGCTCAAAGGGCTCAGGAAATCATCGCACTGTGATACAACAGAGCATCCTGGAGCCGACGTGCGTCATGGTGATAACCGAGACTGAGGATTGGAGAAGGCCAATAGTGGCCTACCTGGAAAAAGGAATCCTGCCAGACGAAACACAAGAGGCCAGAAAACTCGTAAGAAACTCGGCCTGTTTCACCATAGTAGAGGGGAAACTCTACAAGAAGGGTTTCTACACACCCATGCTGAAGTGCCTAGGCAAGAACGAGGTCGAGTACGTGCTGGCCGAGATTCATGAGGGCATAAATGGGCATCACATGGGAGGAAAAGCCTTGGCCAGAAAGGCACTAAGGGCAGGATACTACTGGTCAACTATGGAGGCGGATGCGAAGGAGCATGTCAAAAGATGCGAACAATGTCAAAAGCATGCGCTGATCCTTCGCGCACCCCTAGAAGAGCTGCAAACTATCACGACACCATAGTCGTTCTTCAAATGGGGAATGGACCTACTAGGACCTTTTACTGCGGCTGAAGGACAACTCAATTTGTTGATAGTGGCTGTCGACTACTTCACCAAGTGGATCGAGGCTGAACCCCGCACCACCATTACCTCGGCAAGGATACAGAGATTCTTTGAAAGAAACCTCATCAGCCGATTTGGGCTTCCTGCTCAGATCATCACAGATAACGGAACACAGTTTGCTGACAAAAAGTTCCAAGAGTTAATGATCGACCTCAAAATCAGACATCGGTTTGCATCAGTTGAGCACCCTCAGACTAACGGACAAGCCGAGTCTGCCAACAAGGTGATCATCAACGGGCTAAAGAAAAGGCTCTTTGAAGCCAAAGACAATTGGGTCCAGCAACTACACCTCGTCCTATGGAGTTACAGGACTAGTGCCCAATCTTCCACGGAAGAAACCCCCTTCAAGCTGACAAATGGGTGCGAGGCCATGATCCCGGTTGAGATCGGTTAGCCGTCCTAGAGGAGGGTGCAGAGGTTACAAGGAACCGAATACCAAAACAAGGAAGCACTCCTAGTAGAACTTGACCTACTTGATGAATGCAGGGAAAATGCCATATACAAGAATATGATGGCAAAGCGGCTAGTAACTGCTAGATTCAATAAGAAGGTCAGACCTCGGTCATTCCAGGCCGGCGATTTAGTCTTAAGGAGAGCAGACATCGGCTACAAAAATGCCAGAGATGGGAAGCTCGCTGCAAACTGGGAAGGCCCCTATAAGATCAAGGATAATCTGGGAAGAATAGGCCAACACCTTGGAAACTATCTCCAAGAAACCAGTAAAAAGAACTTGGAACGCGGACAAGCTGAAGGCCTACAATAGTTAAGAATTATTTCTACGTAAATAAGACGAGCTATTAAGCTCAGTCAGTAGGTAGATTTATTTCGAAGCAAATAAAACGAGCTTCTAAGATCAGCTCTTATAAAGAGATGTCGTTGGAAATGCAAATAAAATGAGTAGTTATTTAATTCCTGTCGTTTATGCATATTGATTTCCACGCAAGTAATTGAAGCCTAAGGAGCTTCGCGACCGAAAAGGAATAAAAATTTTGTTGACGAACGAAAAGTAATCCTAGATCGTCTAACAAAAAACCTCGGCGATTCATAAGTCGAATATGGCGAGATCATAATGGAACTTCATACATATAAGTCCAAAGCGGCAATTATGTTCAGGCAAGAAAATAAAGGGGCTCAAGGGCCCCATAACAAGGTTACAAAATGAAAGTCGACATTCCGACCCCTTCATCAACTTATGTGAGGAGAAACAGCTTCATTAACCTCGGCTTCGGTCTCTTCATCATCAGAATTTGAACCCGAAGTCCCAGGAATGATAGCGCCGTCCTTCTCACCATAAGAAACGTCCATTCCGTCAATAATAAGACCAGGGTTCAGAACCAGGGCTTGAGCAATGGCATTGGCAAAGGCCCTAGTAGCTGCGTTCACGATTATGGCCTTAGCCTCGTCAAAGTCGGTCTGCAGCTTGCGGATCTGGGCATCCTTGTCGATCACAGACTTGGAAAGAGCATCTTTATCTACCTTCAGCTCTTCCGCCTTAGCATTGGCCGACTCTGCAGTTTTCTTTGCCGCCTCCAGCTCCAAATTCAATTCATGAACCCTCTTCTCCAACTCGGATTTCTCTCCCAACAGCCCCTCCTCCCTAAGAGCAAGGGACGAGTTGGAGGCTGAGGAAAAATTGAGTCTTTGATGAAGGTCTTGGAACGACAGGAGCAAGGAAGACGCCTTCAGAGAATCCTCTTCCAGACGGATTAACATGCTCCTCATCTCGGAAGTAAAGGACGAAGAGCCCATAAATTGTTGAGGAGGCTTCAGCACAGCCCTAAGTCTGTCCGAGACCCCGACCTTCCACAACTCTCCAGGTTCCAAGACAATCAGGTCACCCTGAGGAATGGAAGGAGGAGGAGGAAGTGAAGATGGCGAAGATGTAAAGAGGGAAGCCGAAACATCGGTTAAAATAACCTCGTCAGTGGCCGAACTATCGCCCTGTCCGGCATCAATCTGTCGTCTCTTGGTAGACTCAACCTCGGAGGAAAGATCTACTTTAGCTTTCCCTTTGGAAGTCTTCTTTGGCTTGGGCAAAAATTTCTTGTATTCCTCGCTCATGATGCTAACTGCAAAGGATTTTTCAAAGGTTAGAACTCAAATCACAACACATGTCGGACAAAAGCCGTAAAAGAAAGCGACATACCAAGCTCACAAAGGAGGTCCTCTCCAAATTTATCGACAATCCGACTCTGTAACATCCCGTGTATACTCGGAATATTAACATTACATCGTATTAAGCGGTGCTTAATTAAAAATGCGAAATATTCTTTTTCTTTTCAATTATGACGTCATTATCAATTACCAACTTGATTACTTAATCAATTTCATAAATATCGCCTGTATGTAAAATTGCAATAAGACATCTACTGAAATACCTTAATATATAGATAAAGTGTGTATCTAAATCACGGCATTACATCAAGTAATCCGGACAATATCCTGAAACATTATTACAACTCCAAAAGACTCAAGTCAGAATCAAGACATAATAATACTATGTGTCATGGACAATCCCCATGCTCACCAAATAAACATAGTAAACAACAAGTCTCAACATAAAACTCCAAAACATAAACTAAAGCTATAAGCATAAAAGCAGCATGCAAATCCAGATTCCAATCATGGTAGCATAATATAACAGCAATCTAACTCAGCTCCGGCCTCCTGCCGCCTGAGGTCTCAACATTACCTGACCCTGAAATAAGCATTCCCCAAATGTGGGGTGAGATCTCTAAACTAGAAATCTCAGTAAGACAAGGGGTCCTCAAGGATCTTCCACCCCAAGCTCACTTACATGTGCAATATAAGTTCAAAAAGCATTTATATCATTATCAGTTCCAAAACTATGTAGTGCAACAGATATCTATGGCATGTGTGTAATCACTATCTACTGGCCAGAGAAATGTAGGAATACGTCTATTCCCTACATGTAGTACAAGGAGCACCGCTTGCACCTCACCCACAGCCTCACCCTCTTGTATGTTCTACATACTCAGGCTTACCGTATAGGTGGAACACCTCCATGCATATCAACAAGGCACTAACATATAATAGCTCAACAACATTTCCAAAACATCAAAAGCATGTAACACAGCATGCATATACCATATCCCCATGGGACATGGTGGAACCACAACATGGCTAAACCGAGGACACGAAAGCTTACCTCTAAGCTAGCTATCCAATGCCACAAGCTCAAAGTCCAATCACAGCAGATCACAATCTGATATGGACCAAATATAAATCAATAAACATGTACCACATGCATACAATTAAAGACAACGTCTTTTCATTATGTTTTCAAGTCTTAAAGCTTCTAACAAAGCCACAAGCCCTTAATCCCATGATTCTTGCTTAGACCAATGCATACAGAAGTTCAACTTCATCAAACTAGGGTCCACAAACCCACAATAGCCTACTGTACACACAGCACAGCTACTGATCTGCGAAATCCCAGAATATCCGGATATTCCTCGGGACCATATGCAATATCCGGATATGCAATATCCGGATATACAAATTCACATATCCGGATATCTGTTCGACAAATATCCGGATATTTCACGACAGAATGTAGTTTCTGCATTTTCGTGAAGATATCCCTTAAAGGTTCCTTTTTTATCGATTTTAAACATCTAATAATGCATTTCTAGGCGTGTTCAACATTACCCAACAACAAGTTATCGACTTTAAGTCATTGGATGCATCAAGGTACCATTTTTAAGCATTTAAACTCAAGTTAAAGGTTGGTACACATACCCCAGCTCAAAACAGAAGGAAAGGTTGCCCTTTGGAACTCACAATCAGTCTCAAGCTACTGTCACAAGAGGATGCACGAAAATGGTAAGAAAGGTTGACCCTTTAGCACAAAAGATCAACACTAGGACCACCAAAAACCAAGACAAGGCTCCTTTCAACCCAACCACCAAGGTCAGCCCCCAAACAAACAAGAACAGTGGCTGATCACTCAGAAAAATGGTGTCTTCCAACCTCCCAAGGCTCACTCAAACAAGAACAAGTGTTTAGGGAGAAGAGTTTGTGAAGGAAATGGCCACAAGCTCAAGAAATGATGAAGGGAAGGACAATGGAACAATAGCCAACACTCAGCCACTAAGTGAGTCACGTAGGGAAATCTGGTCCTAGGGTTTTGTGCCCATAATGGGAGTATTTATAGCCCAAACACACTTAAACACACAGTATTAACTTTAATTGCTACGGTTAGCATTTTAATCCCAAACTTTGGATTATGAAACTACATAATTTTGTAAGATTTATAATATTTTTCTTATATTTTTCTGAGCAACTTTCCGGTACGCGCTCTTTAAAGCCAGTACCGGTTTCTAGCACCAGTTCTCATTATTTGGACTTGAAACTCGTTTTACAAGTCCTACATATTATTCTAGTAATTCTCATGCACTTACTTTAATTTTTCGGGATACTTTTTCCGTACGCATTTATACCGACTAGCAGAACCAGTATCTGCACTTATCTTCCGAAAAGCGACTTTCAGCATTCTTAATCACTTATTATGATTATTAAGCCTCATAAATAATTATTAGGGTCAATTATGGAATCTTTTCCTATTTTTGCATAATTAATTAATTAAATACCTTAATTAACGGTGCAGGTTCTTACATTCACCCCACCTTTTTAGGATTTTGACCTCAAAATCAGAAATATACCTGGTCGAAACTCGGGGTACTGCCGGAGAAGCTCGTCCTCACGCTCCCAAGTACACTTCTCAGGAGTTCTTCCGGTCCACTGTACCTTGACCATTGGAATGATCTTGCTCCCCAGCTGCTTCTCGCCACGATCGAGAATTCTGAGTGGTCCGACGGGAGTCTTTGGGTTCTCCCGAACCTCCACATCATCCGGTTGAACCACGTGCGAAGGATCTGCTATGTACTTCCAAAGCTGAGACACGTGAAACACGTCGTGGATGTTAGCCAGGTTCGGAGGCAAGGCAAGCCGGTAGGCAACAAGTCCTACTCTACCAAGGATCTGGTATGGCCCAATATATCGCGGGCTCAGCTTCCTCACTCCGAGTGCCCGACCTACACCGGTGACAGGTGAAAGTCTCACAAAAACGTGCTCACCTTCACTGAACTCCAGCGGACGATGCTTGACATCATACTAGCTCTTGTGGCGATTCTGCGCCTGCTTCAACTTTTCACGGATCATCTGGATCTGCAAGGTGGTATCTTGGACAAAATCCAACCCAAAAAGCTCTTTGTCCCCAACCTCAGACCAACAAGTAGGAGTCCGACACCTCCTACCATACAGTACTTCGTAGGGCGCCATGCCCAGGCTAGCATGAAAGCTGTTGTTGTAAGAAAACTCAACCAACGGAAGGTACCTATCCCATGCCGAGCCCTGCTCCAACGTGCAAGCTCGCAACATGTCCTCCAAGGTCTGGATGGTCCTCTCAGTCTGTCCATCAGTCTGAGGGTGAGAGGCGGTACTCAATCTCAACTGCGTACCAAAAGCCTCCTGCAGCGCCTCCCAGAACCGAGAAGTGAACTTCGGGTCCCTATCACTGATGATACTCTCGGGCACCCCGTGAAGCCTCACAATCTCGCGGACATAAAGCTTGGCCAACTGCTCTGTAGTGAGGCTCACCTTCACTGGAAGAAAATGGGCAGACTTCGTGAGTCTGTCCACAATGACCCAAATAGAGTCACAACCCGCCTGAGTCTTCGGTAATCCCACCACGAAATCCATGGAAATACCTTCCCACTTCCACTGTGGTACTTCAAGAGGTTGAAGTTCACCAGACGGTCTCTGATGCTCAATCTTCACCTTCTGGCAAACCAAACACTTGAAGACAAAGATAGCAACATCTTTCTTCATGCCCGGCCACCAGAAGTTCTTCTTCAAGTCTTGATACATCTAAGTAGCACCAGGGTGGATAGAAAATTGACCCTTATGGCCTTCTGCCATAACCTCCTCTGTCAACGGGCCTTGAGGAACTACAATCCTCTGCTGAAACAAAAGCAATCCATCATCATTCCAAGACACACCGTCTTGGTTCTTCACATAATCCAGACACTCTCTGAACTTGTGCCTCTTTAATATTTTCAAGCAGCTCATTAACAACATCAGATGCTTCCAATCCGAGAAGTACACTCTCACACGGAGCGGTCACTGCCAAGTTGCGGAACTTCTCAACCACATCGAAGTTACCAAGTAACAAACTGGATGAACTACTGGATTTCCGACTCAAAGCATCAACTACCACATTGGTCTTGCCAGGATGATACCTTAGCTCGAAGTCGTAGTCCTTTATGAACTCCATCCATCTCCTCTGCCTCATGTTCAACTCCTTCTGGTCGAACAGGTACTTCAAACTCTTGTGGTCACTGAACACCACAAACCTCAAACCAAAAAGATAATGCCTCCAAATCTTGAAAGCAAACACAATAGCAGCCAACTCCAAGTCATGAGTAGGGTAGTTCTCCTCATGAGGTTTCAAGTGCCTCGAAGCATAGGCGATCACTTTGCCTAACTGCATCAACACACAACCTAGCCCCTTCCCGGAGGCGTCGGTGTAAAGCTCAATCTCAAGCGCAGGATCAGGAAGGACCAACACAGGAGCAGTAATCAGTCTCTCCTTCAACTCCTGAAAACAAACCTCACACTCGTGAGTCCACACAAATAGAGTCTCCTTCCGAGTAAGGCGAGTCAATGGCAAAACCATGGTGGAGAATCCCTTGATGAACCTCCGATAGTAACCTGCCAAACCCAGAAAGCTCCTCACTTCCGTAACTGTCTTGGGTCTCTCCCAATCCAGTACGACCTCAATCTTGTTCGGATCCACGGCAACTCCCTCAGCAGAAATAACATGCCCAAGAAACTAAACAGACTTGAGCCAGAACTCACATTTGGAAGGTTTCGCATACAGCTTCTTCTCTTTCAGCACTTGCAGAACAGTTCTCAAATGCCCCACATGCTTCTCCTCCATCTTGGAGTAAATCAAAATGTCGTCAATGAAGACGATCACAAACTGATCCAGGTACGGCTGGAAAATCCAGTTCATGTAATCCATGAACATAATAGATGCATTGGTGAGACCGAACGGAATCACCAAGTACTCAAAATGACCATATCTCGAGCGAAATGCGGTCTTCGGGACATCCTCCGGCTTCACCTGAATCTGATGGTATCCAGACCAGAGATCAACCTTGGAATACACACAAGCACCCCTGAGCTGATCCAATAGATCATCAATCCGAGGAAGGGGATACTTATTCTTGATTGTCACCTTGTTCAGCTGTCTGTAGTCGGTGCACAATCGCATTGTCCCGTCCTTCTTCTTCACAAAGATAACCGGTGATCCCCAAGGAGACACACTCGGTCTAATGAAATCTTTCGCTGAAAGATCCTCAATATGCTTCTTCAGCTCTGCCAACTCCGGTGGCGACATCCGGTATGGAGCTAAAGAAATCGGCCCCACACCAGGCAACAGATCTATGGAGAACTCTATCTCCTTCTGTGGCGGAAACTCAGGAATCTCCTCAGGAAACACCTCGAGGAACTCCCTCACCACAGGAATGCCAGTGATGTCCTCCTGTGTACCACTCACCAAACCTCCCAACATGACATAACCAAATGCCCCTGCTCTCAAGGCTCTCCTAGCCTGCAGCAACGAAATGTACGGCGAGGAACTGGTTGTGGAATCACACGGAGACAACACTACACGCTTGGCACAACAATCAATCATCACACAATTTCTGGACAGCCAATCCATGCCCAGAATAACCTCCAAGTTGGCCATCGGCAACCCTATCAGATCTACCGAGAATTCACGGCCATCCCACTGAAACGCCACATCGCGATGAACAGTGGTAGCATCACATCTTTCTCCGGTGGCGGTAGTCATCCGCATCGGTGGAGAAAGCACATCACTGGGCAACTCAAGCCCCACAGCAATCGGGGTAGCAAGAAAAGAATGCGTAGCCCCAGAGTCAAACAACACATCAACAGCTGATGAACCAATCGTAACAGTACCTCTGACAAGGTTCGGAGCTCGATCCGACTACTGACGATCCAGAGTATAAACTCTCCCAGAAGATGGTGGCACTACCGATGCTGAAGTAGGTGGAAGGGGAACCATCTGAAGTGGCACTGCCTGCACTGCAGTAGCCCTCGCCGTCGCCGACGGACAGTCTCTGGAGAAGTGGCCCTCCTTGCCACACTTAAAGCAAATCAACTGGCCGGTAGAGCACGGCCCAAAATGAGTCTTCCCGCATCCCGAACACCTGGGAGCAGGAGGTCTCGCTACACTCCCCTGAGCAGAAGTCCTCTTGAACTGACTCGGCGCCTGCCGAGCTGCCAACTGTTTACCCTTGCCCCTGTTCCCAAACTTCCTGTCTCGCCAAGAAGTGGAACTACCAGTTGCAACCTTCGTCGCCTCAACAACCTTGGCCTTCTTGGCCTTACTCGAGCTGTAGTAATCTTCAATATCACGACACTGCTGAACCAGTGTCCCAAAATCTCTAGAAGCAGAACCAGCTAGGTAACCAGCAATATCCTCACTAAGTCCCCTGCGGAACTTAGCAGCCAGAAATGTAGGAGTAGGCCTCGCCATCCTGAAGTGTACAAACTTCACCAACTGGTTGAACTTGGCCAGGTACTCGTCCACAGACAACGAGCCCTGAACCAATCTGTCACGCTCTCCCTGCTGCCTCTCCTGAGCGTCATATGGAAAGTACTAACCCAAGAAGAAATCCTCGAACATAGGCCAAGTCATCACATGACCCTGCATCTCGTAGACATGAGAAAGGTTTGTCCACCTCTCATGGGCATCGCCCTCCAGCATGTAAGTAGCGAACATCAACTTTACCGGATCTGGGCACTGCATGAACCGAAATATCTTGTCCAACGCCTGTAGCCAACACGCCGCAGCAACAGGATCAAAGGATCCATCAAAGGCAGGTGGCTTATGCTTACGGAAAGTATTCAGCCGGCGGTCGATCTCATCACGATCCTAAAAAAAAAACAGGGACGGTCTGCATGGCTCCCGTAAGGTGACTGATCTCTCATCTGACTATGAGAGTCATCCTGCAGACTGGGTGGAGGTGGTGGTGGTGGAGGTGGTGGCGGTGGAGCATGACCAACATCAGGGCCATTCCTCATCTCCTCCAACATGACTCTAAACATCGTCATGTTCGCCAGACGGTTGGCCTCCAACACGTCCTCAGTGGCCTTCCTGTTCGCCTCTCTGACGGCGTCCAACATGGCCTGGTTTGCCATTCTCATGGCCTCCTGGTCGGTTAGTCGGGCAGCCTGCATCTCAGCCAATGCAGCCAGGACAGGATCGGGCCGATCCTCCGAAGTCTCGCGGTTTCTCCCGGGTCTTACCATGATTCTGCACAAGTTACACAAATAATGAGTTGATCAGGCCCACGCAATGTGGTCACATATGCATTATCATAATAATACTCGACGGAGCAAACACACAAAACAGACACAACCAAACATCCTAATCATTCCAATACATACAGGCTTTTCCCTAGAACCGTTGCTCTGATACCATAAAATGTAACACCTCGTGTATACTCGGAATATTAACATTACATCGTATTAAGCGGTGCTTAATTAAAAATGCAGACTATTCTTTTTCTTTTCAATTATGACGTCATTATCAATTACCAACGTGATTACTTAATCAATTTCATAAAATATCGCCTGTATGTAAAATTGCAACAATACATCTACTGAAATACCTCAATATATAGATAAAGTGTGTATCTAAATCACGGCATTACATCAAGTAATCCGGACAATATCCTGATACATTATTACAACTCCAAAAGACTCAAGACATAATCAAGACATAATAATACTATGTGTCATGGACAATCCCCATGCTCACCAAATAAACATAGTAAACAACAAGTCTCAACATAAAACTCCAAAACATAAACTGAAGCTATAAGCATAAAAGCAGCATGCAAATCCAGCATCCAATCATGGTAGCATAATATAACAGCAATCTAACTCAGCTCCGGCCTCCTGCCGCCTAAGGTCTCAACATTACCTGACCCTGAAATAAGCATTCCCCAAACGTGGGGTGAGATCTCTAAACTAGAAATCTCAGTAAGACAAGGGGTCCTAAAGGATCTTCCACCCCAAGCTCACTTACACGTGCAATATAAGTTCAAAAAGCATTTATATCATTATCAGTTCCAAAACTATGTAGTGCAACAAATATCTATGGCATGTGTGTAATCACTATCTACTGGCCAGAGAAATGTAGGAATACGTCTATTCCCTACATGTAGTACAAGGAACACCGCTTGCACCTCACCCACAACCTCACCCTCTTGTATGTTCTACATACTCAGGCTTACCGTATAGGTGGAACACCTCCATGCATATCAACAAGGCACTAACATATAATAGCTCAACAACATTTCCAAAACATCAAAAGCATGTAACACAGCATGCATATACCATATCCCCATGGGACATGGTGGAACCACAACATGGCTAAACCGAGGACACGAAAGCTTACCTCTAAGCTAGCTATCCAATACCACAAGCTCAAAGTCCAATCACAGCAGATCACAATATGATATGGACCAAATCTAAATCAATAAACATGTACCACATGCATACAATTAAAGACAACGTCTTTTCATTATGTTTTCAACTCTTAAAGCTTCTAACAAAGCCACAAGCCCTTAATCACATGATTCTGGCTTAGACCAATACATACAGAAGTTCAACTTCATCAAACTAGGGTCCACAAACCCCCAATAGCCTATTGTACACACAACACAGCTATTTATCTGCGAAATCCCAGAATATGCGGATATTCCTCGGGACCATATCCGGATATGCAATATCCGGATATCTCACTGCCCATATCCGGATATGCAATATCCGGATATCCAAATTCACATATCCGGATATTCAATATCCGGATATCTGTTCGACAAATATCCGGATATTTCACGACAGAATGCAGTTTCTGCATTTTCGTGAAGATATCCCTTAAAGGTTCCCTTTTTATCGATTTTAAACATCTAATAATGCATTTCTAGGCGTGTTCAACATTACCCAACAACAACTTATCAACTTTAAGTCATTGGATGCATCAAGGTACCATTTTTAAGCATTTAAACTCAAGTTAAAGGTTGGTACACATACCCCAGCTCAAAACAGAAGGAAAGGTTGCCCTTTGGAACTCACAATCAGTCTCAAGCTTCTGTCACAAGAGGATGCACGAAAATGGTAAGAAAGGTTGACCCTTTAGCACAAAAGGTCAACACTGGGACCACCAAAAACCAAGACAAGGCTCCTTTCAACCCAACCACCAAGGTCAGCCCCCAAACAAACAAGAACAGTGGCTGCTCACTCAGAAAAATGGTGTCTTCCAACCTCCAAAGGCTCACTCAAACAAGAACAAGTGTTTAGGGTGAAGAGTTTGTGAAGGAAATGGCCACAAGCTCAAGAAATGATGAAGGGAAGGACAATGGAACAGTAGCCAACACTCAGCCACTAAGTGAGTCACGTAGGGAATTCTGGTCCTAGGGTTTTGTGCCCATAATGGGAGTATTTATAGCCCAAACACACTTAAACACACAGTATTAACTTTAATTGCTACGGTTAGCATTTTAATCCCAAACTTTGGATTATGAAACTACATAATTTTCTAAGATTTATCATATTTTTCTGAGCAACTTTTCGGTACGCGCTCTTCAAAGCCAGTACCGGTATCTAGCACTAGTTCTCATTATTTGGACTTGAAACTCGTTTTGCAAGTCCTACATATTATTCTAGTAATTATCATGCACTTACTTTAATTTTCCGGGATACTTTTTCGGTACGCATTTATACCGACTAGCAGAACCGGTATCTGCACTTTTCTTCCGAAAAACGACTTTCAGCATTCTTAATCACTTATTATGATTATTAAGCCTCATAAATAATTATTAGGGTCAATTATGGAATCATCTCCTATTTTTGCATAATTAATTAATTTAATACCTTAATTAACGGTGCGGGTTCTTACAGACTCAAATCGATAATGCCGAATTTCTTGGCATAACTAACCAGGACAGACGCTGCCAGTCTCTCCGAGTCGGAAAGGGCCACTCCAGCAGTAGCGTAGTCCCTAGGATGCCGTTGATAGTGACTCCGCGTCCAGTAAAGCTCGAACCGACTCGCCAGGTCCCCACGTCTCCCCAAGACGAGGCAAACCACGGTAAGTAGTCCAAACGAGCTACTACCCTGAAGTAGGCGTCCTTAAAACCCTTAAAAGATTGGGAGTATGGGATAAAAATACCCCAATTTGGAGCGCCTCAGAAAGTCACCCAACCCTTTCTCTCTCTCCTTAGTCTCGGCCCCAGTCCGGGCTGTATACACATCAAAAAAGTATAGAAAGAGGCAAACTGTACAAGGAAGACAGAGGTAGGCGCAAACTCGTTCAAAACCCCGGATGAAGGCCCAGGAGTTGGGAAGGCGCAACCCGAAGTCTACGAATTACAACCATCTAGAACTCGGTGAAAAGAAACTGAATCCCTAACCTAGTGATCAGATCTCTATAAAGAAAAAATAAGTGGGGCTCGTCTAAAATAGGCCCCGCGCACACCGGATAATCACCCGCTGGGAGCATATCCACCCCACTAGGGTCTCCAACCGGAAGCTGGGCCACGTCAGCAGGAGACATTGTGGACCGCAGGCTTAGGACCTCGTGGGTGACCCAATTCTGGACGTCGGACTCCTCCATTGTCGTGGTCCTGGAACACGAAGGGTGAGGATCAGTACAAAAATCATCCGAATCCGATCTAGGACTTTCGAGATGTGACGGAAATGAGCATGGACTCCACGAAAAAAGGATGGAGCTTTCAGAACTGCTGACGAGGTCAACAAATGGTACCCGACTTGCAGCAGAGTCATCGAAGCAAGAAGGGACGACTGATTCAGGAAAACCTAGCTCGGTCGAAGAAAGACTGGAGGAGCTATCGCTCAAACCAAGGGGAGGAATCCGATCTAGAACGGATCTCGAACCCGGAGCCACCTGGGAGGACGGCAGTATGTAGGACAAAGGGACGGGCTCGGGTGAGGAACTCATCCTAGGCAGTGAAGGATCCGCTAAAGGAGGCTAGTTGGTGGAAAAACTAAGTTGGCTTTGATGACCTCCTCCTACCCGACCTCTCCCTCTCCTACCAAGACCACCTCGGGATCTCCGACGACTTCCCCTATGACCACTGAGAAGTTGTTGAAGCTTCTCCTCCTTAGTATACTCTTTACCAAAATGCCAGTACTGCACCGACCTAAGCAATCGCCTCACTACCTCCTCCATCACTTCATCACCTCGGCCAGAAGCCTGCCCAGAAGAAGAGCTAGGGGCACTCATCACGAACCCCAAACAACACTCCGAAGAGGGAAACAGGAAACTAGGGATTCGAAAGGGCGGAACGTAAAAACCACCCTCGCTTCCAATGAGGACAGCTATTAAATTCAACTTAAACCAAGCGAAAAACAAACTTATAAAAGTGAAGGAACGTGAGGGTACCTGAATATGGAAGTGAAGATGATGAGGACTAAACTCAAACACGCAAAAACCTTCACTGAAATTGACAAGAGCTCCAAGAAAGTTTCGAAGGCACAGAACCAGAAAAGGAAGAAGAGAGCCCAGGAGAAACGAAAATCGTATACCGGTTGAAAAGCTAGTATTTAAAGAAGAAGTAAAGTCATAGGCGCGAAGAGGGAAAGGCTGCAAACCGTTCGAGTAGCCAGGGGCAAAATAGCGAAATCACTTCTGCACGCATTCAATGTGCTCAATCATGACCTACACAAGGCTCAGCATAGCACACTCTGCACGATGCACGAACCACCAACGAGCGTAAAACGCGTGGATCGTCGTAACCATCACAGCAGGCGTGACACGAAAGGTCAGGCAGATGTGATGAGGCCAAGCCCCGACTTCCGAGCTCCAATGGTGCCATGAAGTCTCAAATCAAATAAAAGGTCAACCAAAAGATCATAGCCAAAGGTCACAACATGACCGAGAATGTCAACTCGGTCCAGCACAGTGAAATTAAAACTCGGAACAACGATATCCAAAATCTCAAAATGAGTTCAAGTCGCATCCGACATGCCCTCACTCGACTATACATACAAACATCAAGGAAGATCAAGGGGCATAACGCGTACGATCTTGACGAAAGAAACTCCGAGTTAGAGCGCAGACTTCAAAAACTCGAAATTCCAAACCCCAGATCAATGAACTCGGACAAAACTGAATCCGAGGTAACACAATAGCACCTCGACATCCCGAACCTCGGAATACCGAGCTGGGGGGCAACTGTTATGGATATGAATATATCCCAACTACCTATCAGAATATCTGGTGAGATACAGAGTCATCAACATCTCAACAACTCCAAACAGCCAAATAGTAGAAGATAAGGATCACATCCCAACAGAAGGGGAGTTGAATCCTACTACAATTGGGGAATCTCAAAAGGCCCAAGCCTAGGAAGGTAATCCTATAAATAAGAGCCTAATGACCCCAGGTAAGGACTCAGAACTAATTTACTACTTCTGCCCACGCTGTGCACTCACCCACCTCTTGGCTATAAGCCTATTGCTTGTGCGCAGTGATCGGAACCTCGGCTACAACTGAAGGACACGCACAGAATGTTGAAGTCGACCAATACCAGAATGCTGAAGGCGTCCAACACCAGAATGCTGAAGACCTCCGCAATCAAAATGCTGAAGGCCAACCTGGAAGAGATGGCCGTGCTGTTGATGGTGGCCCGCGACATCAGAACGCGGCCACAACTGAAGGACACACACAGAATGTGCAGATCCCAAACTTCGACAACGACCGGAATGGTGGAGTCCCGAACGACAACCATGACGAGAACTACCTAGATGATTAGGACGCTAATGATAGCCCATTCACTGAGAGGCTCATGAACCTGGCTATACCTCCAAGATTCAAGAGCACCAGAATACCTCCGTACGACGGAAGTCAGGACCCAGAAGCCCATTTAGCGGCTTTCAAGATCGAAATGTTGTTCAACGGGATCACTGGACCTATTAAGGCCAGAATCTTTGAGACAACATTGACTGGTCAGGCGATGACCTGGATAAGCAGGCTCACCAGGAAATTAATCGACTCGTTTGATGACCTAGCCCGGACTTTTCGACTGAACTTTGCAACAAGCAAGGTGCATCAAATGCCGCCCTACACTCTGGGAAGAATTCGACAGAAAGAGAATGAATCGCTGAGGAAGTACCTCGACAGGTTCAAGGATGCTTCCCTCAAGGTCCGAGGTTTAACTGAAGCGGTGCACCTTCACTTAATCATCTCAGGATTAGATGGTGACTCTCCACTTGCGAGATCAATCTATAAGAACCCGGTGAATGATCTGGAGGAGTTCCGACGAAGGTCGGATAAATACATTGATGTGGAAGATATGCAAAAGGTCTACGTCGAGTCTCGAGGACGAAATCCGACACGTCGGAGCCCGAGTAAGAAAAATAACAAAGAACGGGACCAGAAAGGATCCAAAAAAGGGAAGGATTCTCACGATAAGCGGTCGGACGATCGATCTCCAAGAAGGAAGTATGATGATTACACACCCCTGAACATGTCCAGATCCAGGATATGGAAAGAGGTGGCCCAGACCGAGATGCGCAACGTCGAGAGACCTCGCCCACTCAAAGCCAAGAGCGGGATAGACAGAAACAAATACTGCGCTTTCCATGATCAAAACGGTCACATCACGGATGACTGCTGGGACCTTCGAGATGCTATTGAAGAGCACGTCAGAGATGGGAAGTTGAAGCAATATATCATCCGAACACAGGGAAAGAAAAATAATAAGCGACGACAAAGAAGCCGAAGCAGAAGTCGAAGCCTGAAGTGAGAAGACAGAAAGGATCAAAGACAAGACCGACCTGCCAAAGGCAAAGAGGTCGATGATAAGGACAAGGCCTTTCCCGAAGCCGAATTCGAATGCAATGTGATAAGTGGAGCTCTGGATGGGGGAGGAGACTCGGCTAACGCCAGAAGAAAGTACCTAAAGGAGGTCATGTCTGTAAGAGACAGGCCGACCTTCAAAGGGGAAGACAACAAACCTGCACCCCCAAGACTGTTCTTCACTCAGGAGGAACTAGCAATGGTCGTACCCGGACACACTGACGGATTGGGGATCACTGGAGTGCTAGTCAATTGCCGAGTGAAGAGAATATTTATTGACCACGGAAGCTCAGCTGACATAATTCTCTGGGATGCTTTCCAGAGGATGAACCTGGATGAGAAGGACTTGAAACCATGTGTCACCGAGCTGGTCGGGTTCAACGAAGCGGCGTCCCCTCCAAAAGGCTACACGACCTAAAGTTGACCTTGGGCACGAAGGACTCGTTTCGTGCTAGAAGGGTTCGTTTCGTCGTGGTGGACACCTTGTCTTCCTACAACGTGATCATTGGCCGGCCTACAATCCGTGAATGGGATATACTGATCTCCACTAGACATCAAGCATTGAAAATGCCTGGGATGAACAACGAGATCATCACCATAAGAGGTGATCAAGAAGAATCAAGAAAGTGCTACTATGAGACTCTACCATCCATCATGGAGGTCCATCATCTCCACCTCGGCTTAAAGAGGGAGGAGTTACCAATCACTGAAGGCATGTGGAAGCGAGGTCAACTTGGTGGAACTCGACGTGAGAGAGGAGCTCCTAACACCTCGTCCAGAACCCCAAGGAGAGCTGGAGGATGTCGATATTGCGGAGAACGGCAAAGGGCACACCAAGCTAGGAAAAGGCCTAGATGCTGACTTCAAAGAGGAACTGGTTTCCTTCTTAAAGGAAAACCGCGACGTATTTGCGTGGAAAGCCTCGGAGATCCCAGGAATAGACCCATCTTTCTGCTGCCACAAGCTCTCCATGTACCCTGGATCACATCCAGTGTCCCAAAGAAGAGGAAGATAGGATCCGACCGACGTCAGGCCTTGAATGAGCACGTCGACGAGTTGCTAGAAGCCGGATTCATCAGGGAAATACAGTATAGAAAGAAACTGACCTTGAAGGTCGAGGCATGTGAGAGGGAAAAACAAAATTTTTCGAGTGGAATAACATATACCATATCAAGAAACATGCTTTAGGGCATGGATGTTACCTTGTTTGCTTTCCAAGACTGCAGGATGATCAAGATGAGGCTTGAAGATGCAAGCCCTCTAATGTTGATCCACACCACCCTTTGTCAAGACGGAAGAACTCTTCTTCAAGGCCACCAACGAAAACACCAATGGAGGCAAGCTATGCGCCCAATGTGTGAAGGAGGAGGCTAGGTCAAGGTTGTTAGAAGAGTGAATATTCAGCAAGAATAGACACAAAAGTGGCGCATGGTTTTCTTTGAAAAAGGCTAGGTTATTTCGAAACTCTCTTAAGAAAAACCTCAAAAGGAACCCACAAGGAGATGAAAGAATGAGTTAATTAAAAATCTAATTTTCTTCACTCAAATAAGGCCCTATATATAGCGCACACTAGGGGGATGAGTGGAGTTGTTGCAAAATTCCAATCTTGTCAACAACCTCCTCTCACATCCTCATGATATCAAGTGAATATCTCAACAAGAATCTGACTCAACAACCATCATATGGCCAGCCATATGGTGCGCCCCACTTGGCCTCATAACAGTCCAGATATATTACAGTTGCATTCAAACTTGAACCAACTGTCTCACTTATTCTCTCAACAAACCAAATCTGACTGGAGCTCATTTGGTTGATCCTATGACCATCATCAGATACCTAAACCAGCGCCCCATATCCTCACTAGAAGATTCTCAAAGATCTCCTCTTGATATTTGGGATTTGTTCCAACAAGATCTTATCTTATCCTTTTGTTATGAAACAACTTTTCATAGCCAATTCAAATTCGAATTCAAACATTTGAATTCAAACGTTCAAATATTTAAATTTTAAATTCAAATTCCAAATTCCAAATTAAAATTCAAATTTCAAATTTCAAAATTCAAATTCAAAATTCAAAATTCAAAATTTTAAATTTCAAATTTCAAATTTCAAATTTCAAATTCAAAAATCAAAATTCGAATTTCAAAATTCAAAATTCGAATTACAAAATTCAAATTCAAAATTCAAATTTCAAATTTCAAATTTCAAATTCAAAATTCAAAATTTAAACATTTGATAATTAATTTAACTAATTAAATTAATTAGTAATGTCTTGGACCATCCAAGCCCATTAACTAACCATGCGCCCTTTTTCCTTTTGGTGGGCTTCCAAACTTCTTCTTGGGCTAACAACCATTATTAGGCCCAATACCTTTAATGCTATATTGTCATGACAATAAGGTGTTAGTGTGTGACCCATTAGGCCCAACATAGCCACTGACATAAATGGGCTTGGGCCCAATAAGCCCACAACCCATCTAATGACAACACAGAGCACTAGCAATGCTTTGTTGCCCCAGAGCTAGTTAGGTTAATGACATAATCATCCTATTACACATATTTGGTTGCCGTATGTATTACCTTTCGTCTCGGTTTCCTTCCCATAAAACCTAGGGTAAGGAAACGTATCAACCCTTGCGGTTTAGGGTAAGCTTTATTCGAAATAGGGAATCTTCAATTTACTGACTCTAAAGGCAGATCATCTCATGATCTCTTTTACTATGCATAGATTCCCGAGTCCCTGTAAATGTCATCCCGATTTTTCCGGCTTACAGATAACCTAATCTCTCACAGAGATCTGACGAATTCCTTCAGCTTATCACCCTAGCCGTGTGCTCTTTCAGGACAAGCCCAACAGTATACCTATGAGTCTCCATGTTTCAGGCAGACGAGGTATATAGTCAAAGCATGCCTTCTAGAACACAGTCTAGGTAATAACTTCTGGTCTAAGGAAAGACATACCCAAATATAAGAGACTACTCTAATGATACTCTATGTGAGATTTCCTCATAGAGTCTCTTTGTGGGTCTATTCAGTGCGAGCTATACCCTTATATGTCCACCCACGACTTTAGCTAAGACATCTCAATATCTGTAGCTCATGAGGTCTTTACCTTGTATCCGAATACAAGTAGATAAGTCGTGCTAGTCTTACCCGAGATCACTGATCCCCATTCTCAGTGTCTTTAGACTAGGAACATAAAATTAGGAATAAACATCCAATATCCTTGAATACTCATGATCGTTATCTCATCACAGATACTCAAGAGATACTTATTTTATGTCAAGGGGTTTATCCAGTTAACAGTAATACCGAGACAAAATATGAAACAAGATAAAGAATGCTTTTATTTATTTGCGACAATACAAAGGTGTACATCTATGTCCTTATTTAATCATAAGATTGTCTCTAGGACACCCAAATACTAACAAGTATACCACTTGGCTGTCTAACGTGGTGATGGTAAAGAAACCAAGTAGGAAATGGAGGATATGCATGGACTACACCGACCTCAATAAGGTCTGCCCAAAGGACTCATACCCCATGCCGAGCATCAACCAGCTAGTTGACAATTTGTCACAATTTCAGCTACTCTCATTTATGGACGCGTACTCTGGGTACAACCAAATCCCACTACACCCTGACGACCACGAAAAAACTGCCTTCATCTCTGAGAAGGGAAATTTCTGCTACAACATCATGCCTTTCGGTCTCAAAAATGCAGGGGCGACATATCAGCGGATGATGAACCGCGTTTTTCAAGGGCGAATTGGGAGAAACCTAGAGGTATACATCGACGACATGATTGTCAAGTCGTTGCACATATCGGCACATATAACCGACCTCAGGGAAACTTTTGAGCAACTGAGAGCTCGCAAGATCAGGCTGAACCCGGCGAAATGTGCTTTTGGGGTACCAGCTAGAAAATTTCTGGGCTTCATGCTTACCAACCGAGGAATAGAAGTGAACCCCGACAAATGCAGGGCCGTCCTTGAAAAGAAGCGGCCCGAAAGCAAGAAAGAAATCCAACAGCTCACAGGACGTCTTGCGGCCCTGACCAGATTTTTGCCTAAATCGGCAGAGAAGGCTTTGCCTTTCTTTAAGCTCCTCAAAAAGGAAGCTGAGTTTGGATTGGGAGAAGAATGCCAAAATGCATTCGAAAATATTAAGAGTTTCCTGGCCACCCCTCCTGTACTGTCAAAACCAGAGCCCGGAGAAATGTTGATCTTGTACTTATCAGTGGGGGAAGAGGCCATCAGTGCCGCCTTGGTACAGGAGACAGACAAAGCACAACAGCCGATCTACTTTGTAAGTCGAACCTTGCAAGGATCTGAGCTTCGTTATCAGAAGCTCGAAAAAGTCGCATTTGCCCTGCTTAGCACAGCAAGGAGGCTCCGACCTTACTTCCAGGGTCACCGAGTCATTGTGCGAACAAATCAGCCCATCAGGCAAGTACTTCACAAGCCGGACCTAGCTAGAAGAATGATCAACTGGGCTGTCGAGCTCTCTGAGTTCGACATATCATATAAGCCTCGGCAGGCGATTAAGTCTTAAGCATTGGCCGACTTCATCTTGGAGCTAACCCCATCCAATGAAAAGGGAAAAGAGAATGAAGATCTCTGGACAATACATGTTGATGGATCCTCGAACTCTAAGGGGAGTGGAGCTGGGGTGAACGTTGAGACCCCGGAAGGAGTGTCCATTGAGCATTCACTTCACCTGGCATTTTTGACCTACAACAACCAAGCTGAGTACGAGGCGTTCATTGCCGGGATCGTACAAGCGAAAGAACATGGGGCTAGAAAGATAAAAATCATGAGTGACTCGCAGCTGATTACCTTACAAGTTGAGGGAAAATATCAAGCCAAGGGTCCCCTCGTGATGAAGTACCTCCACAAAGTTAAGGAGCTGCTAGCCGAGTTTGACGAGGTAGTAATCCAATATATACCTCGGAACGAAAATAATAGGGTCGACGTCCTATCCAAACTCGTCAGCTCAAAGGGCTCAGGAAATCATCGCACTGTGATACAACAGAGCATCCTGGAGTCGACGTGCGTCATGGTTATAACCGAGACTGAGTATTGGAGAAGGCCAATAGTGGCCTACACAAGAGGCCAGAAAACTAGTAAGAAACTCGGCCTGTTTCACCATAGTAGAGGGGAAACTCTACAAGAAGGGTTTCTACACACCCATGCTGAAGTGCCTAGGCAAGAACGAGGTCGAGTACGTGCTGGCCGAGATTCATGAGGGAATAAATGGGCATCACATGGGAGGAAAAGCCTTGGCCAGAAAGGCACTAAGGGCTGGATACTACTGGCCAACTATGGAGGCGGATGCGAAGGAGCATGTCAAAAGATGCGAACAATGTCAGAAGCATGCGCTGATCCTTTGCGCACCCCCAGAAGAGCTGCAAACTATCACGGCACCATGGCCGTTCTTCATATGAGGAATGGACCTACTAAGACCTTTTACTGCGGCTGAATGACAACTCAAGTGGTTGATAGTGGTTGTCGACTACTTCACCAAGTGGATCGAGGCTGAACCCCTCACCACCATTACCTCGGCAAGGATACGGAGATTCTTTGAAAGAAACCTCATCAGCCGATTTGGGCTTCCTGCTGAGATCATCACAGATAACGGAACACAGTTTGCTGACAAAAAGTTCCAAGAGTTAATGACTGACCTCAAAATCACAAATCGATTTGCATCAGTTGAGCACTCTCAGACTAACGGACAAACCGAGTCTGCCTACAAGGTGATCATCAACGGGCTAAAGAAAAGGCTCTTTGAAGCCAAAGGCAATTGGGTCCAGCAACTACACCTCGTCCTGTGGAGTTACAGGACTAGTGCCCAATCTGCCACGGAAGAAACCCCCTTCAAGCTGACAAATGGGTGCGAGGCCATGATCCCGGTTGAGATCGGTGAGCCGTCCTGGAGGAGGGTGCAGAGGTTACAAGGAACCGAAGACCAAAACAAGGAAGCACTGCTAGTAGAACTTGACCTACTTGATGAATGCAGGGAAAATGCCAGATACAAGAATATGATGGCAAAGCGGCTAGTAACTGCTAGATTCAATAAGAAGGTCAGACCTCGGTCATTCCAGGCCGGCGATTTAGTCTTAAGGAGAGCAGACATCGGCAACAAAAACGCCAGAGATGGGAAGCTCGCTGCAAACTGGGAAGGCCCCTATAAGATCAAGGATAATCTGGGAAGAATAGGCCAACACCTTGGAAACTATCTCCCAGAAAGCAGTAAAAAGAACTTGGAACGCGGACAAGCTGAAGGCCTATAATAGTTAGAATTATTTCTATGTAAATAAGACGAGCTATTAAGCTCAGTCAGTAGGTTGATTTATTTCAAAGCAAATAAAACGAGCTTATAAGCTCAGCTCTTGTAAAGAGATGTCGTTGGAAATGCAAATAAAATGAGCAGTTATTTAATTCCTGTCGTTTATGCATATTGATTTCCACGCAAGTAATTGAAGCCTGAGGAGCTTCGCGACCGAAAAGGAATAAAAATTTTGTTGACGAACGAAAAGTAATCCTAGATCGGCTAACAAAAAACCTCGACGATTCATAAGTCGAATATGACGAGATCATAATGGAACTTTAAACATATAAGTAAAGAGAAGTAAGCAACGATCTCGGCAAAAGAAAATTAACACATAAGTTATAAAGCCGACCCAAAGCGGCAATTATGTTCAGGCAAGAAAATAAAGGGGCTCAAAGGCCCCATAACAAGGTGACAAAATGAAAGTCGGCATTCCGACCCCTTCATCAACTCATGTGAGGAGAAACAGCTTCATTAACCTCGGCTTCGGTCTCTTCATCATCAGAATCTGAACCCGGAGTCCCAGGAATGATAGCGCCGTCCTTCACACCATAAGAAACATCCATTTCGTCAATAATAAGACCAGGGTTCAAAACCAGGGCTTGAGCAATGGCATTGGCAAAGGCCCCAGTAGCTGCGTTCACGATTATGGCTTAGCCTCGTCAAAGTCGGTCTGCAGCTTGCGGATCTGGGCATCCTTGTCGATCACAGACTTGGAAAGAGCATCTTTATCTACCTTCAGCTCTTTCGCCTTAGCATTGGCCGACTCTGCAGTTTTCTTTGCCGCCTCCAGCTCCAAATTCAATTCATGAACCCTCTTCTCCAACTCGGATTTCTCTCCCAACAGCCCCTCCACCCTAAGAGCAAGGGACGAGTTAGAGGCTGAGGACAAATCGAGTCTTTGATGAAGGTCTTGGAACGACTGGAGCAAGGAAGACGCCTTCAGAGAATCCTCTTCCAGACGGATTAACGTGCTCCTCATCTCGGAAGTAAAGGACGAAGAGCCCATAAATTGTTGAGGAGGCTTCAGCACAACCCTAAGTCGGTCCGAGACCCCGACCTTCCACAACTCTCCAGGTTCCAAGACAATCAGGTCTCCCTGAGGAATGGAAGGAGGAGGAGGAAGTGAAGATGACGAAGATGTAAAGAGGGAAGCCAAAACATCGGTTAAAATAACCTCGTCAGTGGCCGAACTATCGCCCTGTCCGGCATCAATCCGTCGTCTCTTGGTAGACTCAACCTCGGAGGAAAGCTCTACTTTAGCTTTCCCTTTGGAAGTCTTCTTTGGCTTGGGCAAAAATTTCTTGTATTCCTCGCTCATGATGCTAACTGCAAAGGATTTTTCAAAGGTTAGAACTCAAATCACAACAC